>NC_136799.1:13259049-13266549 GCF_951216825.1 Electrona antarctica | reverse complement strand
TAGCCACACAGTGGCTTGTATAGCAGTGGTTCATTGTAGCCACACAGTGGCTTGTATAGCAGTGGTTCATTGTAGCCACACAGTAGCTTGTATAGCAGTGGTTCATTGTAGCCACACAGTGGCTTGTATAGCAGTGGTTCATTGTAGCCACACAGTGACTTGTATAGCAGTGGTTCATTGTAGCCACACAGTGGCTTGTATAGCAGTGGTTAATTGTAGCCACACAGTGGCTTGTATAGCAGTGGTTCATTGTAGCCACACAGTGGCTTGTATAGCAGTGGTTAATTGTAGCCACACAGTGGCTTGTATAGCAGTGGTTCATTGTAGCCACACAGTGGCTTGTATAGCAGTGGTTCATTGTAGCCACTGTGCTTCTCAGACATTCTTTCATGCCAAGTAAATTGATATGCGTGGAGCCCATCTGAAAATGTACCCCTTAAGTCAGAGAAGGTTTGAATTATAATAATTTGCCATTTGTCACACGTTTTCAAGTTGTTTTCTAAATTGTTTGAAAATAGAACATCACACGCATCAAGTGTGCATCAAGAATTCATATTAGGGTTACCTGGAAATTGGTCAATCTTGAGTTTGATGCTGTATTAACACATTTTGCTTAATTGCCCCCCCCCCCCCCCCCCCTCTGGAACCCCCTCAAGGAGAGGTTCCCCACTAGACCCTGGAACCCCCTCAAGGAGAGGGTCCCCACTAGACCCCACTTTGAGAACCCCTTGGCTTACAAGGGTCTCTGTTTATTTATTTCCATTAGTAACTCTGAGAGGGTTGGACTGGACCCTTACGGTATAAGGGTCCATTTAGTCGCATGTGTGCCCTCTCAGAGTAGAATAATAAATAATAATAATAATAAAACTTTATTTGTATAGCACCTTTCATGACATGAAATGCAGCTCAAAGTGCTTTACAGAGCAATGGAGAAAAAAAAGAAAAGCAAGGCATGAACCTTAAAATAACAAGAGCAGTAATGCAATACAGTGAGGACATGAATAACAAAAAAAAATTAAAAGATCAATTAAAAGCAAGAGTGTAGAAGTGGGTCTTGAGCTGCGCTTTAAAAATGTCTACAGAGGCTGCCTGTCGAAGGTACAGTGGGAGTTTGTTCCACGCCGTCGGCCCGTAGAAGCAAAACACTGCTTCCCCATATTTTTTAGTTGCCATTTCTTTAGGCAAAGCGAGCAGGCCAGCAGTGGAAGACCTTTGGGGGCGGTTTGGGACATATTTAGGCAGGCAGTCATGTAGGTATAGGAAGGTGCGAGACCATTGAGAGCTTTATAAATAAGTAAAATAATTTTAAAATCAATCCTTTAAACAACCGGAAGCCAATGCAGTGAAGCTAAAACTGGAGTAATATGTTCTCATCTTAGTTCTAGTTAAAACTCTGGCTGCTGCATTTTGGACAAGTTGTAATCTGTCAGTTGTTTTCTTAGGCAGTCCAGAAAAAAGTGCATTGCAGTAATCAAGCCGAGAAAAAACAAAGGTGTGGATTAGCGTTTTTGCATCGTCCAATGACAAATAGGCTCTGATTCGTATTTCTAAGGTGAAAAAAAGCAATCTTGGTAACATGATGACCATGAATGCAGAGAACTAGTGGTGGGAAGTATTTACTCAAGTACTGTGCAATGTTTAGATACTTTTACTTTACTGGAGTATTTCCAATTTTCAATGTGTGTACTTCTACTCCATTACATCTCAGAGGCAAATATTGTACTGTTTTTTACTCCGCTACAATTATGTGAAAACTTTAGTTACTATTTACTTTGTTGATTTTGATCATAATTACAAAACATAGCCTACATTAACCACATCTGCCCTTCAGCTATTTGAAAATAGCCAATCTACAACCTCACAGCACGCCTTGTGAGCTTGTAGATCAGCTATTTTCAAATGTTTTTATACATTTGAAATCTTGAAAAGGGTGACATTCTACACCTTCTGTACTGTAAATTAGGTATATAAAAAATAGAGTACTTCCACTACTGCACACACAGATGCCAGAGAGAGAGAGAGAGAGAGAAGCCGAGCTCCCTTATCGATCTGCCTGCAACGCTGTAGGATTGTCTATGGCCTCCATAGCCAGTATTCATGGCAGCAGCTCTCCGATATACGACCGCGCTGCTTAGATTGGCCTTGGCGTGACGGAGGTACACAATGACTAACACTGCATGCCCACGTAAGGAGTGCCACGTGTATATATATATATATATATATATATATATATATATATAGGTATACAGTACTGTGCGCACGTACAGGGACCCAGCACGCACCCACATCTCACTTCCCTTGTTCACACACACACACGCACGCACGCACGCGCGTGCACAGGCGGGCCACACCTGCCAACAGTGCTCTATAAGCTGGGTGCTGATTCTATCTGACAGCCAGGCTGCTGTGTGTGTGTGCGTGTGCGTGTGCGTGTGCGTGTGCGTGTGTGTGTGTGTGTGTGTGTGTGTGTGTGTGCGTGCGTGGCCGTCTAGATGAGTCACTGTTATGCCTCCGCTGTTGTGCTCCCTCGAGAACCCTCTGTCTCTGACTGGTGGTGTGTGTGCGTGTGTCTGCGCGTGCGTGCATGCGTGTGCGTGTCCTCACAAGTATACGCGTGTCCACTAGGCCCTATTAACAGCTGCCCTCTTACTCGCATGGTAAACAAACAAGCTGAGCCATTAAAATGTTAGTGGTCCAGCCTTGGGTAGACTGACTGACTGACTGACTGACTGACTGACTGACTGACTGACTGTACGCACCACACCGTACCGTACGTGCATGGCTTTGTGTGATATATATATATTCAGACACGCGGAACACATACACACATAGGAAACGCTGTGTTTTCATATGGCTGCGGCCTTGCGTGTCGTAAAAGGCGGCAATCTGATCCATTTTAGTTTTAGCTTCTTACATTAACCCATTTAGGGCTGACGTCGAAATTAAAAAAAAACGTCTTCAGTTTTTCTGAAAAACCTTATGTTTCTATATCAGTGGTGGTGCTCAATATTTCATGTCAAGGACCCCAAAAATCATAGGGCCTCCGACCCCCCTATCTGAAAATATGTTGTTCCAGGAAGATTTGAGTTAAAATGTTCACTCTGTAATAATATATATTCAAAGATTTGAGGCACATTTTCACCATTTTTCAAAAAATAGCAGACCTACAAGCTCATAGCGCGGCACTCGGTGCCGCGCTATGAGCTTGAAGGTCTGCTATTTTCCAATAGCTAAAAGCATAACATAATGCTTAAAACACCAACAGGGGTTCCCGCCCAAAACGGGTTAAAACATAACGGCGCCACCAGATTGCCTCATTGTAATGCAAATCACGCCGCTTCATGCCTTCATGCGTTTCTTTCCTTCTTTTTTCCTTTTTTTCTCTTTCTTTCTCGCATGCTTGCAGCCTGATTTAGAGGGTGTCACAAATGGCTACTTTCAGGATCCACAGTCACAGTATTCTACACACACACACACACACACACACACACACACACACACACGCACGCACACACGCACACACACACACACACACACATGCACATGCGCATACAGTGATTCTCAAACTATTTAGTGTCAAGGACCCCCGAATTGATAAATTATATTTGGCCACGGACCCCCATCTGAAAATGTTTTGTGCCAGGCACCCCTACAAGCAAAGACTTGAGTTAAAAATGTCAGCTGTAAAAATACTCAAAGATTTGGACACATTTTCATGATTTGTGACAAGAAGTGACACGATATGAGCTTTTATATCTGCTATTTTTGAAAGCTTTTGGCTTGTATATCTGCTATTCTTTTAATGCTTTTGGCTTGTATATCTGCTATTTTTGAATGCTTTGAGCATATGCTATTTTGTAATGCTTTGTTCTTGCATATCTGCTATTTTTGAATGCTTTGAGCTTGTATATCTGCTATTTTTGAATGCTTTGAGCTTGTATATCTGCTAATTGTGAATGCTTTGAACTTGTATATCTGCTATTTTTGAATGCTTTGAGCTTGTATATCTGCTAATTGTGAATGCTTTGAACTTGTATATCTGCTATTTTTGAATGCTTTGAGCTTGTATATCTGCTAATTGTGAATGCTTTGAGCTTGTATATCTGCTATTTTTTAATGCTTTAAGCTTGTATATCTGCTATTTTTTAATGCTTTAAGCTTGTATATCTGCTATACTCTTGAACAGCCAAAGTATGAAATATGACTAACGTGGTTAAAATGATTGAGACGCCTATTAACTCATTTTGCTGGTACCCCAGCGGCCCCCAATCTTTTTCATGCAGGACCCCCAAATTGACACCTATTAACCCGCGGACCCCCATATGAAAAGATATGACAGGGACCCCCATTTTGTACGGCTCTAACAGTGATTCTCAACCCGTTTAATTTCAAGGATCCCCAGTTTGACATGCATTAGTCTACAAACACCCATTTAACAGTATCGCGCCATTCGCGTAGATCTACGCCAATTAATAAATGCTACACTACACGCCATTGGCGTTGATGTCCGGCAATTGGTGTTTTATAATGCTTTTGATTGATCGAGTCATAATGCTACTCACGTTAGCATCTGGTTGCTAGCTGTTGTTGTCATAACGCTGGGACGCGCCATCTTGGATCGTCGTCACCATAAACACCCATTATATCTGTTTCTTTCAATCGCCTGTATCTCCTATTCCTTGTCACAGATGGCATTTTTGGTCAAAACAAGGTTTATTCCACGGCCCAGAGCAGACTCTGTGTTGCCTTCTATCAGACTCCGTTAGCTCTGTTTGATAAACAGGACGTGACCACGCATCGTCCAACTTCCTAGTATAAGATCAACACCGGAAGTCTGGAAATATGGCTTTTCAAAATAAGAGCTGAACAGGGAAAATGCTGGCGTGAATTATACCACAGTTATCAATAAATGCGTAGTTTAAGGCGCATTAAGGCGTAGTTTGTGTTAATGACATTTCTATCTCTGGGACCCGCAATTTCTCAGAGTGTACAAATGGAACCAAATGGACCCGTTAGCGTCCATTTGGTTCCATTTGTACACTCTCAGAGTTACAGACCCATAAGGGTCCATTTGGTCATTTAGCTGGGGATGCCCTGGAACTCCATCAAGGACCCCTGGGGGTCCCCGGACCCCACTTTGGGAACCACTGGTGTAGAATATGATCACAGTCATGTCAGGTGGAAACCTTGTATGTCAAAAAAAAAAATATTCGTTAATATAGCCATAAACGTTCAAAGAATTAGACGATTCAAAAATAGCAGATCACAGCGTTTGACTGCGTCCTACATCAGTGTTTACCCATGAAGAACTGGAAGATCTGTATCACCTTAGCTTTTAACTACTTAACCCATTATTTTATACTAATCTTATTTTATAACTAGATAAAGTGCCCCTCGGGGCACAGGTCTCCACCAGGGCAGGTCAAGTAGTGACCTCCTGGTGGGGCTATAATAGGCTCATGTGAAAGGGGTGCCATTTCTTCTTACGCCTTGAATGGCAATTGGATGATTTGAGGCAAAAATGTGTTTTGCAAAAATCCACCTGTTGGTGGCGCTATAACAGGCCAAGGTGAAAAGGGTGGGATATATTCCCTAGCCTAGTAGGAAAGTCTGTGAAAGATTTCACGTAAATTGCAAAGCTGAAGGTCACCGGTTCGACCCTCGGCTCACATCGTGTCCCTCATGGGCAAGACACGTAAAACCCTATCAACTGCCCCCCGCATGCGCTCATCTGAGCCATCTGAGCAGACATCTGCTGGTGAAGCAAACTTCCCCTCCCCCGTCATGCAGGGACCAGAAAATAGTCCCTTTAATTTCTTTCCCCAATACGACACGGTCGCGTGACCAAGTCTCGCGCAGTGCGCAGCTCGCCAGAGAATAGCAGCATTTTCAACGTCGACACAACGACTTCCTATATAGGGAGCTGCACCCTCCGGTACGTCTCTGACTGCAGCACACGCACGCACGCGTTGCAGGCTGAAAGATGGAGCGGCCCCGGCTCCCCGCGTTACCTTGCATGTATAATTACCGGATATGCTGCCTGCCGCTGATAACTCTCCCAAACAATGTTTGAAGGGGGAAGGCGGCGATGAATTCCCAATGAAGTGTGAAAAAGACTGATTAGAATTGCCGTGGTCGAAAGCCAGCGCGCCTCTGTTCTGCTCTCTCCCGGACCCAGCTAGGGAGATGGGGAGACGGGCTTGCTGTGGTGAAGATAGCTCCTAGCTTTCTACACTGCACAGTGGTGGGCGAAGGGGGGTGGGGGTGGGGGGGGCTGGTGTCTATTTTTGGTTTACAGTCCAACTCCAATTCCCATTTTTTCGCCCAATGTATGTCAAGTTAACCAAAAAAAATGTTGTTTTAGAAGGCTATACTTTTCACATTCACATGTCCACATTCGAACTTTAGCAAATTAACGCTATCCTTGATCGTACTACAGCGATCACACACAGAAGCATCGTAAGTAGCACATCCACAAGTTCAAAGCGCGGCACGAAGCGACTGTTTTGTGCTTGTACATCTGCTACTTTTGCTAAATGGTAAACGGTGCATTTATACAGTATAGCGCCTTTATCCAAGGCACTTTACATCGATTGTGCATTACATTTACACATTCACACCGATGACGGAGGAAACCATGCAATACAAGCCAAGGCACCAACCTGCACATCGGGAGCAATTATAAGGTTTCAGAGTCTTGCTCAAGGACACTTTGACACTAACTCTGGGGGAGCTCTACCCCTGAGCCACTGCCGCTTTTGAACGTGAAACAGTTTTGGATATGTTTCCACCCGACAGAGACCACTTACACCATTCAAGAGTTTAATGAGTTTATAGCAAAGGCAGACTCTTCACATACTAGAGCATGTCTGAAATAAGTGTCAGAGCTGAAATCGACATGTAAATATGAAATAAATGCTTAAACATGTAGCTAGGTGTAATGTTAGAGACCACAGAAGTGAACCTTTCAAGCCTGTTTTCTCAACTCGTTGTTTTCTGCAAGACATTACTCTATAAGCCATCTCCAAAACTGTTGGGCCAAACTGAACAACCAATATGTCAATTTGAAGCTATGATTCCCTGCTTTCATATGACATGAAAAAACGAAAATTCAAAAAAATCCAATGGCAGCCCCTCAGTCAAATGTAGTCACATATTGTAGTAATACAAGTATTGTGTAGGGTTACCTTACACCTGGGTACAACAATAACTGTGATTCTGGGTGCAGATGCAGACCTGTTATTATACTGATATATTAGGCATGCAATGGTGTGTGTGTGTGCGTGTGTGTGTGCGCGACGACAGCTACATGCATTTTTTCCCTATGAGTCTGTAGGCCTACATGGTCAAGTACTGTGATCAGTATTTCTAAATGAGTGCACCAGCCAGCACGTATGTGACGATGAGTGTGTGCTGTGTAAATCTGTGTGCATGTGGCACGTGTGCTCGCGCACGTACATGTGCGTGCGTACGTGCGTGTGTGCGTGCGCGCGCATGTGT
>NC_136799.1:13239049-13254049 GCF_951216825.1 Electrona antarctica | reverse complement strand
ACACAGTGGACAGTGCCATGTCCTACTGGACACAGTGGACAGTGCCATGTCCGCCTGGACACAGTGGACAGTGCCATGTCCTACTGGACACAGTGGACAGTGCCATGTCCGCCTGGACACAGTGGACAGTGCCATGTCCTACTGGACACAGTGGACAGTGCCATGTCCTACTGGACACAGTGGACAGTGCCATGTCCGCCTGCGTCCCACGTTGCTGTCGAGCAGAAACCTCCTATCTATCTCGTTTTTGTGTTTCTTTTGTAAATTAATTAACTCCCTTTTATACGTGACTGTGAGTGTCAAAAGTAGCTAGATGTACAAGCTCAAAGCGTGGCACGAAGCAACGCATTTTGATCTTATAGATCAGGAACAATGTCCCGTAAATGTTGGTAGTAAGTAGTGGGTTGTGGTTTTATTTGGGCTTGTTTGTAAAGTGTAGTTGCTTTTATGCTTCCTAATGTTGTTTAAACTGGGGAGTCGGGGACTGCCCATCATTTCTGACAACGTGGCCTTGCGTCAGCGTCGCGTCTCCGTCACCGTCAGGGAATGTTCCCTTTTTAATCAATGAAGGGTGGCTCCACTGCCCGCGTTGCGTTGCGTTGACGGAGACGCGACGCGTGCATTCAAATTGAACCGGTGCGTTTTTTGACGCACGCAACGGAGACGCAACGCGTCCGGTGGAGCCCTGGCGTTAGGGATAGGGTTGGTAATTAGGCAAGACGGCAAGTCGTCTCAAACCTTTTCATGTCAAGGACCCCCCCAGATTAAAATGTACAGGCTATTATTCTGCGGAGCCCCATTTTGTTCCAGGGAGGGAACCCCATGTTGTTATTGTTATTGTTTTGAAAATAGCAACACTTCATGGGCTTGTAGATCTGAGATCAAAGAGTCATGTGTGTCACTGAACTGCATGTGGTCTATAGTCGCTTCTGTTGGGCTTGTTTTCCGTAGGTGCCGGTTTTGCTCTCGCAAAATCTGGCATCACTGGCGGTGGATCTGACATTATGAATTCACAAAATGTGAAATGTATTCACGCAAAAATAAAGCAATTATTCACAATTGTGAGAATCATTATTCTGAGATTTGCGTCCTTTGGTATATACTGGCAGAGTGCACAAGGAATTACACGCTGTAATTGGTTTGCGAGATTATAGCCACAGACACAAACACGACAGACAGGCAGGCAGGCAGGCAGAACAGACAGGCAGGCAGACAGGCAGGCAGGCAGGCAGGCAGGCAGGCAGGCAGAACAGACAGACAGACAGACAGACAGACAGACAGACAGACAGACAGACGTATGTAGGTTAAAAAAAATCACACCAGTGTGAAGTGAGGGGCGCTCTTATCATCGTACATCATCATGATGTAAAATAGGCACTATGTCTATTTGCATTTCACTGATGCTGCAAAATAATTCTCATTTCATTGTCAATGGGAATTTAATGTTTGTGTATGACAAAGTTTGCCACCCAATTTTCTTACAGACATGTTTAGTTGTGTGTGGATCAGCTGAGATGATGTTATAAATAGATACAGTAGTATGGATGGGTATGGAAAGTATGCATTATCCTATAGATTATTATCAGGCTCTGGATGATGTACACGTCTAGATGTGCTTACTGTCCACGGCGCTGTTGCATGACGGAGCTTGACATTAGGCGTCACGCAAGCATTTAGTGAAACATGGAAGGTTGCTGTTTTCCACTCAGTGTTTTGGTTCTTTTTGGCCTGGATGAATTCCAGTGTTTCCTCGGCCGTGAACCCTGCCAAGGAATCAATGTGCATAGAGGACCACAGCATTTCCGTATGCCTATATATGGGCGTATGGGAGTTGTTTATGGTTATGTCTGAGTCAGAGTGATGTGGTCCACCAGCCCGCCGGTCCTCACTTGAGCCATTTTTCATGTGTGTATGTATTTATTTTATAATTTTTTATCCCAGACTCAGACTGGCTGGTGTTTCCATGCACCCAGTGTCAATTATCTAATGTAATCCTGGGCGCTACACTCCCTCTGCCAACCTGGGGGCTTAAGCCAATTTTAAGATATTTGAAATAGTATAGGCCTATACTCAAGTGCTTAATTCATAAATTATTTTTGGGTTTGCTGTGCATTCAATCAGACCTTGTCATGTCATGCCAATAAAGCTCATTCAAATCAACCACGTATAAGCCCTATTATAGAGCAAATTAAAGAATGATATTTTTTAACGTCCGTCCACCTACAGTATGTACAAGGCGACAAATAATAGATGCCTGTGGCTGAGGTGTCATTTCACTTGACATTATTGTATAATTTAATAATCTAATTAAGTTGAGGGGAAATTACATTTTTTTTCTTCCAAAACTGATGACAGACAGACAGACAGACAGACAGACAGACAGACAGACAGACAGACAGACAGACAGACAGACAGACAGACAGACAGAGAGACACGTAAACAGATGACCAATAGGCCGACAGTCAGACAGACAGATTGGCAGAACGGATGACAGCCGGCCGGTGAGCTGGCACAAAGCTACTGGGTAGAAACCCCCTCTGACTGGGCAGACAGACAGGCAGATGGGAAGGCAGGCGGCCAGGCAGACAGAAAGAAGACATAAATAGATGGCAAACGACAGAGAGACAGACAGACAGACAGACAGACAGGCAGGCTGGCTGCCTGGCACACTGATAGACAGACAGACAGACAGACAGACAGACCGACAGATAGACAAGGCTGTCCAGCAACAGCCCCGGACAGAGAGACAGACAGACAGACAGGCGTGCAGACAGACGGACGAGGAGGGAGGTTGACAGACAGACATGCGACATTGCTAGCAGGACAGGCAGTTGGCACAGGAAGGAGACACAGGGACAGCAAGCGCCTCTGGCAGAGAGAGAGAGAGAGAGAGAGAGAGAGAGAGAGAGAGAGAGAGAGCGCGAGAGAGAGAGAGCGAGAGAGAGAGAGATGAGGTCAGTGCACGGCTGGATAGCTGACTGCTGATCTGTGGCACTGGGCTGGCAGAGAGAGGAGACTCCTCCGGGAGAGAGCAGCTCCATACAGCCTTCTCTATCTGTCTCTCTATTTGTCTCTATCCTTCTCTCTCCTTGGGGTGGCTGTGGCTCAGGAGGTAGAGCAGGTCGTCCAATGATCCCTGGGTCGGCGGTTCGAATCCCGGCTCCTCCTCCTGTCCACATGTCGAAGTGTCCTTGGGCAAGACACTGAACCCTACATTGCCTCCAATGATTCGGTCGGTGTAAGCTTGCCACCATTGGTGTGTGAATGTGGGAAATGAGGACGCTGGCGTCGACTGTTCGCCGCTTCACCTCCCAATGTATGAATGAATGAACCATTGTAAAGCGCTTTGAGCACTTGGAAAAGCGCTATAAAAATGCAATTCATTATTATTCATTATCTATCTCTCTATATGACCCTCTATATGTCCCTGTTGAGCAGGGAGAAAGTGTAGGAATCGTAGTACTTTCACTGCCGAAAAACGTAACCTACGCTAATCAATAAATGTTTTGATCCGATGTAGTCAAAAGGCTACTCACTTTGGATGGCTATTTTGTTGTTGGCCATAACACTGGACTGCACCATCTTGATTTGCGCGTGCACTCACACACGCACGCACGCTTTCAGTCGCTTTTATCTCCAATTCCCCGTCCCAGGCGGCATTTCTGGTCAAAGCAACACTTATTGCGCGGAGCATATCGGTCGCTGTAATGTCGCCGCCCTGTACTTCTCATCTAGCCTGGCTAATAAGCCAGACTCAAATCATACTGTCGTGTGGTATTTGCATAGAGTATATAAAAGGATAGAGACTGAACTGGCGCGAAGCTCCGCCCCCCCAGCTATTCATGTCAGTGGAAGTTGCTCAGTGGCGTTTTGAAGCACCCGGAAGACTGCCGGAAGTACCGTCTCAGAACGTCTACTTCCGCATTTGACCACCAAATTTTGGTGGTCAAGGCTATTAGCCAGGCTACTTCTCATCAGCTAGTGAGAGATCAACACCTAATCTGACAACACACACACACAATTTACAATTTACAATTTAGGCATTTAGCAGACGCTCTTAATCCAGAGCGACTTACAATAGGCAAGAACAAAAAGCATGGGAATACATCACATATGTAACAAAATGCATTTATCGCGAAACATGCGTAAGCTAAGACCGTGACTAGAACATATCTATATAATGACACTATACATATAAACTATAACTAGAACATATCTATATAATGACACTATACATATAAACTACACATATGTGCTATACTATGCTGTACATATATACTATGAAGTGCTATGACTACATACAATGCACTTATTGTGCTGTCTACATGACATGCTATAAGTCTGTTTCAAATGCTATATAAGTCTAAGAAGTGCTGTCTAAGGGGGTAGGGTAAGTGCTATGGGCCATGATGGAGTCTGAAAAGGTGGGTTTTCAGACTACGGCGGAAGATCGGGAGTGATGCTGCAGTTCTGATTGCAACGGGAAGTGCGTTCCACAGTTTTGGGGCCAGAAGGGAGAAGAGTTTGGGACGTGTGGAGCGTTGTCCCGGCGTTTTTAGTGAGGGTACTTCCAGCTTCCCTGCGTTGGCTGATCTGAGTGCGCGGGAGGGTTTGTAGGGTTCAATCATGCTGGCAAGATATGGGGGAGCCATACCTTTGGTTGCTTTAAATGCCAACATCAGAGTTTTGTATTCTGTGCGGGCAGCGACCGGGAGCCAGTGCAGGGAGCGGAGCAGGGGGGAGACATGTGAGAATTTTGGCTGGTTGAAGACCAAGCGAGCTGCGGCATTTTGGATCAGTTGGAGAGGCTTCAGTGCACATGCCGGTAGGCCAGTAAGGAGAGAGTTACAATAGTCAAGTTTTGACAGGACTGTTGTCTGGATTAGGAGCTGGGATGATTCCTGGGTGAGGAACGGTCTAATTCGTCGTATGTTATAGAGTGTGAACCTACAGGATCGAGTGACAGCTGTGATGTGAGTTTTGAACGAGAGCTGACTGTCCAGGACAACACCAAGGTTCCTGGCTGTTGGGACAGACGTTACCAGGGCGTTGTCTACGGAAATAGTTAGCTCCCGCATCGGGCAGGACTTAGCTGGGAAGAAGAGAAGCTCAGTCTTGTCTGGGTTCAGCTTGAGGTGGTTGGAGGACATCCACTGTGAGATGTCAGCCAGGCAAGCAGTGATGCGCTCTTCCACCTGGGTGGCAGAGGGGGGGAAGGATAGAAACAGTTGTGTGTCATCGGCATAACAGTGATAGGATATATTGTGGGCAGAGATGATAGTGCCAAGGGATTTAGTGTACAGTGAGAAAAGGAGGGGACCAAGTACAGATCCCTGTGGGACCCCAGTTTGGAGGGTTCGGGGGGATGATAACAGACCTTTCCAGGAGACCTGGTAGGTCCGGTCGGTGAGGTAAGAGGAGAACCACTTTAGTGCCGTCCCGCCGATGCCTAGATCCGCTAGGGTGTCTAGGAGCAGCTGGTGGTTCACTGTGTCAAATGCTGCTGATAGGTCTAGGAGAATCAGGACTGCAGAGTGGGAAGCAGCCTGGGCAGCATGTAGTGCTTCTGTGACTGCCAGCAGGGCAGTTTCTGTGGAGTGGGCTTTTTTGAATCCGGACTGGTTGGGATCTAGCAGGTTGTTATGTGAGAGATGGAGAGAGAGCTGGTTGGAGACAACACGTTCAATGCTTTTTGATAGAAACACACACACACACCATTCAGTCAACATCCAGTTCCGGTCGCTGTGTTTTGGATCTTCAAAATAAGGGTTGAGCGGGGGGATATCCTGGCATATAGTAATCATTCTTAAATTAATCCTGGCGGCCCAACGGTTAAAATACACTTTGAAGTGTACTCAGTAAGTACAGAGTATATAATTAATGATTCACATACTACTCACTGAAACATGAGTTTTTAACGCTGAGTGTGTCAAAATTAACCCTGGACACGACGCATGTATTGTAAATGACTAAATGTAGGAAAAATATATTCATATAGTCATCATCTTCTCTTCTTTTGTTTGACAGCGTCCTCTCCTCTCCTCTCCTCTCCTCTCCTCTCCTCTCCTCTCCTCTCCTCTCCTCTCCTCTCCTCTCCTCTCCTCTCCTCTCCTCTCCTCTCCTCTCCTCTCCTCTCCTGTTGAAGGACACAGTGACAGGGCATGGTGCCACATGGGGCTCTCACTGTACCCTAGGCCTTTTGAAGAGGGGGGACGTGGAATATTCTCTTCACGCACACACGCACAGCGGCACACACACACGCATGCGCGCATGTGCACGCACAGAGCACACATACACAACTGTAGCTCACTCTCACACCACCTCTCTCTCTCTCTCTCTCTCTCTCTCTCTGTTGTGACATTATGGGGATGAGCATGTTTGGGCCTTTGCCCCTTAAAGAGATATTTCATTTAAAGCACCGGCCTTTCTATTTTATTAAAAATTGTTGTTGTTTTCGGGCGTTTGTTTATAGCCACCATCATGTGAACTCTACTGATGGAATGTGCAGTTCATTGAACGTGCTTATGAACAGAGATGCAGTGTGTTTATAGCCACCATCATGTGAACTCTACTGATGGAATGTGCAGTTCATTGAACGTGCTTATGAACAGAGATGCAGTGCATGTGCACCGTATAGAAACTGTATACCATGTTATGGTTCTCAAAGTGGGGTCTGCATGGAGACCCCCCCAGGGTTCCACTGGAGGGGTTCCAGGGGGTCCCCAGCCACATGTGTTTGTTTTTGTGAAAATTTGCGACATTTTAGCCGTTTTGGCAGTTCTGTGCTATAGTTTTTCACGACATTCGGCAATATGGTAGAGCAGTTGTTCCCAAAGTTGGGTCCGGTCCTAGGCCGGGGTCTTTGAGGGAGTTCCAGGGGGTCCCCAGCTAAATGATTGTTAGGAACCAAATGGACCCTTATGGGTCTGTAACTCTGAGAGTTTACAAATGGAACCAAATGGATTTGGTTCCATTTGTACACTGTCAGAGTTAAATTAACTTAGAATTTACAATATATACTGGGGTCCCAGAGATAGAAATGCCATTAAATGGGTGGACTGTAGCCTAATTCATGTCAAACCGGGTGCCCTTGAAATTAAAATGGTTGAAAATCACTGCTAGAGCCGCAAAAATCTTCTCTTATGAGGGTCTTTGGCATATCTTTTCAAATGGGGGTCCGCGGGATAATGAGTGTCATTTTGGGGGTCCTTGACATGAAAAGGTTTGGGAAACACTGCGACAGTGGGCCGTGAGGATCCCTCAGGAACTGAAACTCATACTCATTCGTCAAAAGACCTTTGACCTTTAGATCTCTCGATGAGTAAATTGTTATGATTTGCTCATTCCACTTTTCGGTCTTTTTATGGCCACGTCACAGAAATTGCATTTAAATACATGCGAAATGGAGTCTGACTGGTTACGGGACTACAGCGTTGACAGACAGCCCCTTTATCTCCAGTCTACCTATACGCCATGTCAACCACACAGAAATGAGCAGGTTCGGGCTGACCTACAGTATATACTGTATATGGCCTGGGTAGAAAAAACCCACATGTCACGGTCCGTGACTTGTTCGGTCTCCCTGTTGTATGTGTTCCTTGCTTTTAGTTAGTGTTTTACTTTACTGTTTTCCTGTGATTTTGTTATATTGTTTTCCTTGTTTCTTAGTTCCAGTTAGAGTTTACTTTACACCTGTGTACTCTTATTTTAGTATTGGTCCTATAGTGTTTCCTTGTGTTTGGTCCTGGTCCTTTGTGAGTTTTGTGATTAACAGTTTTCTGAGGTCAGTGGTGCTCAACCTTTTTCACGTCAAGGACCCCCAGAATTGTCTGTATTTGGCCGCGGACCCCCATCTGAAAATATGTTGTTCCAGGGACCCCCCCAGAAGCAAAGATTTGAGTTAAAAATGTTCGCTCTGAAAGAATATATATTCAAAGATTTGCGCCACATTTTCACGAAATTTCAAAAATAGCAGAACTACAAGCTTGTAGATCTGCTATTTTTCAACAGTGCTAAAGTATAACGTAATACTTAAAACACCAAAAGGGGTTCCCGCCTGCATTTGAGCTCCTCTGCCTACGCCTGTCTGTCTGCGTTTGGGTCCCAAATCTCCTGCCTCGCATCGTGATACCACATGGGCAAGCCCATTTGTGATGATTTGATTGGCTGAGCATGGAATGTAACGATGTATGGTGATAAGAGCGCCCCTCACTTCACACAAGTGTGATTTTTATTCATTACTTGTCAAATAATTTCAGTCATTGATGTTTATAATATAACTCATTATGTACAGTATATTGCATATAGCGGTAGCTTTTTTCTTTTAGGGCTTGACTCCGTCTTATAGCTGCTATATATTTTTTTTAACACAAATCCTCTCTTCTGGGGGTCTCTAGCACAAAACATATTGATTTGGGTGGTCCTTGGCATGGAAACAAAGAACCACTGCCATAGAACACTGTACAGAAATGCATGGGATCGTCATGGAGACCAAATCCAATCTCCCAGTTGCCGAAACGTAGTTTGCGGAGGCATTTTCGGGACACGGGGCTGAAACGTTAGAACACGCCTACGCTTTCAGTTACTGTGTGTTTGGACAGTGGAAGTTATGGGCCTGGCATATTGATATGTGATTTGGGGTCCTTACTATGCCTTTCTTTTTCTTTTTTTCACGTTTCTCATCTCCGCTAGGGTTACACAAGTTTAATGTTACAGGCCTGCGTGTAGTGTGTGTGTGTGTGTGTGTGTGTGTGTGTGTGTGTGTGTGTGTGTGTGTGTGTGTGTGTGTGTGTGCGTGTGTGTGCGTGTGTGTGTGCGTGTGCGTGTGCGCGCGCGCATTGCTGCAGGGCAAAAAGCTGCTCCGAATGTCCATCTGCCGAGCCCACAATCCACCTGAGCCCACACACACATGCGCGCGCCCACACACACATGCGCGCGCCCACACACACACGCACACGCACACACACAAGCACACATACACATATCATCTTCCTCTCTTCACAGAGCTGTGTATATATTCAATTGCAACACATCAATACACATAAAAACTACACACACACACGCACGCACACACACACACACACACACACACACACACACCATCACATCGCCATATATAGCCACATAACAGCTTCCTCAATGCACAAATGCACATCTTCGCTGTCAGGTGCACGACCGTTCCTCTCCTTTTAACACTTTGATTGCTACAAGATCTCAACAGGCCTATTTGGATGTTGCTACCGTTTAACATTGCACAAAGGCCTTGTTCGGGGGCCCACAGCAAAATGTTCTCTTATAGCGAGAATCACACGCATACATCAAAAGAAAGCTGAACTTGTCCACTTCAATTTAAAAAATACATTTTGATTTTACCATGTTCCATTCTGGAGATATTGACCTTTTTGCAACACCTGCATTTGCCTGGAAGTGGTTATCTTGAACAGCGAGCAGAGTTATGGATGGTTTAAAGTCAGAGACATTGACAGGCAGATATAAAATTGAACCCAATAAATATCCTATACATCCTATACACCGAATGAAAGCCCTGAATGTGTACTTTTACGAGGAAAAGAGTAAACATTGATCCCATGTACAGTTAGACCGTAATTGGTTATTGAATGCAGCTTGTGCCCACCAGATAACTTCAGAGAAGACATGGACGTGAAACAGAAGACTCTCTGCTTTCATAAGAAAAAAACTTCTACTGTAGTAATAATAAAAATCACACCCATGTGAAGTGGGTGCAACTGTAGAGAACAGTTGCACCGCTCACTTCACAGGGGTGTGATTTTTATTATTACAGTAGAAGTTTACAGACCAAACCGTAAATAAAAGGTTTACATGACTTTCTGTCTCAGTCCGTATATAGCGAGCTGTAGTGAATAAGTACAGAACAGTTGCAACGCTCACTTCACAGGGGTGTGATTTTTATTATTACAGTAGAAGTTTACAGACCAAACTGTAAATAAAAGGTTTACATGACTTTCTGCCTCAGTCCGTATATAGCGAGCTGTATTGAATAAGCAGAGAACAGAATATGGGACAGAGTTGCACCACTCACTTCACATGGGTGTGATTTTTATTATTACTACAGTAGAAGTTTTTTTCTTATGAAAGCAGAGAGTCTTCTGTTTCATACGGTATATAGTATTTATATGTCGCTATAGGCCTTATTTTGTGAATATTGAGTTCGGGTCCATGTCTTCTCTGCAGTTATATCTGGTGGGCGCAATGTGCAATGTAACCAATTTATGACAAACTGTACATGGGATCAATGTTTACTCTTTTCCTCGTAAAAGTACACATTCAGGGCTTTCATTCGGTGTATAGGATGTATAGCATATTTATTGTGTTTATTGTTATATCTGCCTGTCAATGTTGACTATAAACCTTCATAACTCTGCTTTCTTTAGATGATGATTGCCTCATTGTCTTGATCGCAAAACATTGGGGGGGGGGGGGGGGTTCATGGGCACATTGGGCAGCAAAGGTCTTGATCCGTACGGCTATAAAAAGTCCCATTCCACCGTTCGGTTCAGAACTATAGTATAACGGTGAGACGCGTTGTCATCATCAGCTGAAGGAACATGCCTGGGCATGCAGGTTGGGGGCGATGGAGAAAAAAAAGCTTCGGATCACAACACCACGGTTTAGGACGCGGAAAAGTTCGTTATACATTACACCCGGGTCGATTACGTCCCCGATGCGTTCATTGCGGTCTTATCACTACAATTATAATGAATAAAAAAGCGTTACAATCACACGTCCGAGTGATCTCCGATTATGACGGCTCTGCATGGCGATACGTGATCCACCAACGGTAGACTGTCTGTTGTCGTGGCGGCCCCTCGATACTGTAGTTAGTTCGTAGTATTGTAGGCTCGGGGATCGTTTGGTCGCTACAGTATGAAGAAGGAAACATGCATCTGTCCATGTGTGTTGCAGACGATATGCAATGCAATGCCGATCGGATCCGGTGCATATGTGTTTAGGCAGCGATCCGTTCATGCTTTTTTCCGAGAGCCATCTCGCAAGATCCTCCTTCTGGAGAAACAGGAGGGGAGGGGGGAATCGAGTATTATGTGTTGTGTGAAAGCCAATAGGTGGAGGAAAGCCTGGTGAGGCGAGGTTAGGTGAAATTTGATTCTTTTCACACACCGGCTAGATCGGCATGGGCGCATCCATTTTACATTGGCTTCTACACGTAAAGCGGCCCGACCTCCTGTTTTCAGGAGGGGAGGGGGGTTTTTGTTTTTTGTTTTTTTTTCTGATCACGTGAGCGGGACTAAGCAGCAATGATAGGGTGATGGTTCTTCATTGTCCGGGTGGGTAAAAAGATGAATGAAAGTATGCTATAAAAAAGTGATTGAAACGTATTGATACGTGATTCGCACCCGACGTTTGATTAATTGATAACGTATTGATACGCGATTCGCGTCGGCTGTGTTAAGGCTCATACATAGTCTGGATTTTCGGTGGTTAGGTGACCACCGAACTACAACATGACGTCACGAGCCGCGGTGAAGAGCAAACCACCGCCACCGCTCCAGCCCTTCTCTCTGTTTTTACTCACCACCGCTCAACGTTATTTCAGCTCCGGTGGTCAGCTCACCACCAGAGCGGTGGTCACCTCACCACCGAAAATCCAGACTATGAATATGCCTTTAGACAGACTTGTTTGACACATCAGTGTTGTGTAAATTAATGTTTTATTTTATTTTGTTAACACATTATCTTTTCAATGTATACAATACTGTATGTCACTTACACCTCAATTCTTTGTAAACTTGACCTTTGGCTCTGTGCTTGGTCTCCTGTTTTTGAGGAGCGCTAGCCTGTTAGGAAGAGATCCAGTAAAAATAATATTACAATTAGTTGCATGCTGAAAATAGGCGATCTACAAGCCCACAACGCGTTGCGCTGCGACGCGTTGTGAGCTTGTAGATCGCCTATTTTCAGCAAGTGAAATAAACAGTCATTTTGACGGCATCAAGGCCAACAAAATCTTAGTTAGTCGAGTAAAGTCTTATGATATTTAGTCGACTAAAACTAGACTAACACTAAAACATTCCAGGTGACAAAAACTAAATGAAAACTATTCAAGAGACTATGACTAAAACTAAAATCGAAATAAAAACGCCATTGACAATGAAGAGAAATTTATGTTTGTTTAGTCACTAACGCAAACATTAAATCCCATTAACAATAAAGATCATTTAACGTTTGTTTTGACACCGTTTGTTTTACATCATCATTACATCACCTAATCAAGATGATAAAAGCCCAAATCACTGAAAATAAGATGATCTACAAACTCAAGTTCAAGTACAAATCACACCCGTGTGAAGTGAGGGGCGCTCTTATGGGAATTTGCCATCATGACGCATGTGTATATTGCTCAGACACTGACGTAAAATTCTCCTTTCATTGTCAATTGGACTTTTATGTTTGTGTAGGACGAAGTTTACACTACCTGTTTCTAGGAGCTAGCGCCCCTCAAAAAACAAAATCTCATAACACAAATATTAAATATTATGGCGGCCCCCCTGTAGTAACTCTCCTGGGTGCCCTTGTTGATAGCCTCGGTCCCAGCCTTACTCAATCTGCCTGGTCGCAACCTAAGGGCCGATTCATACTCCTATTTTACCGCTGTAGTGCCAAAATGATTTCGGCTCGTCAGAAATTTTCAGTAGCACCGAAGAGCCGACTTCAGGACGGTACCCTCCCCCCCGAACCTCAAATGACATCACATTGTAGGCTCTACAGAGCCGAACCGACTTTTATTCGGCTCTAAAATAGGAGTATGAATCTCCCCTAAGGCAGAGACGCTATCGCCGGAAGTGTCGGTCCGGAACATCCTTCAGATGTATTTCCCCCGGATACGATATTTTCCGACCAATCACAACACTTGTTTCATTCACAGAGAATGTAAACTGATTTGTAAAGCATCAACGTCATTTCCTTGAGCAGTACTTCCGCCAAAATCCCGCAACTTCCGCCCCAAAACAATGAGGTATAGGTCTTGCCCAGCAGCGTGCCTTGTTGGAAGACCCCCTGCAGGCTAATGCTCGTTTTACGGAAGGATCTCAGCTCTATATTGGGAGTGCACTTTTCCTCACAACATAATATTCAATGTTTTACAATGACATCGTGGCCTGTATGTATTTTTTTGTGCGTGTCCTGGAATGGCCTCCAGAAACTTTTAGCGTAATCAGTTCCACAGTAAGACGACAACACGAAACCACGGTATACCCGTACAAAAACATGTTTTATCGACCATGAGTGAAAACATGAGTCCCATGCAGTAACCGTAGACACGGGGCCCACATGAGTCCCATGCAGTAACCGTAGACACGGGGCCCACATGAGTCCCATGCAGTAACCGTAGACACGGGGCCCTCATGAGTCCCATGCAGTAACCGTAGACACGGGGCCCACATGAGTCCCATGCAGTAACCGTAGACACAGGGCCCACATGAGTCCCATGCAGTAACCGTAGACACGGGGCCCACATGAGTCCCATGCAGTAACCGTAGACACGGGGCCCACATGAGTCCCATGCAGTAACCGTAGACACGGGGCCCACATGAGTCCCATGCAGTAACCGTAGACACGGAGTGAAAACATGAGTCCCATGCAGTAACCGTAGACACGGGGCCCACATGAGTCCCATGCAGTAACCGTAGACACGGGGCCCACATGAGACCCATGCAGTAACCGTAGACACGGGGCCCACATGAGTCCCATGCAGTAACCGTAGACACGGGGCCCACATGAGTCCCATGCAGTAACCGTAGACACGGGGCCCACATGAGTCCCATGCAGTAACCGTAGACACGGGGCCCACATGAGTCCCATGCAGTAACCGTAGACACGGGGCCCACATGAGTCCAATGCAGTAACCGTAGACACGGGGCCCACATGAGTCCCCATGCAGTAACCATAGACACAGGGCCCACAGGAGTCCCATGCAGTAACCGTATACACGGGGCCCACGTGAGTCCCATCATGCAGTAACCGTAGACACGGGGCCCACATGAGTCCCATGCAGTAACCGTAGACACGGGGCCCACATGAGTCCCATGCAGTAACCGTAGACGCGGGGCCCACATGAGTCCCATGCAGTAACCGTATACGCGGGGCCCACATGAGTCCCATGCAGTAACCGTATACACGGGGCCCACATGAGTCCCATGCAGTAACCGTAGACACGGGGCCCACATGAGTCCCATGCAGTAACCGTATACACGGGGCCCACATGAGTCCCATGCAGTAACCGTAGACACGGGGCCCACATGAGTCCCATGCAGTAACCGTAGACACGGGGCCCACATGAGTCCCATGCAGTAACCGTAGACACGGGGCCCACATGAGTCCCATGCAGTAACCGTAGACACGGGGCCCACATGAGTCCCATGCAGTAACCGTAGACACGGGGCCCACATGAGTCCCATCATGCAGTAACCGTAGACACGGGGCCCACATGAGTCCCATCATGCAGTAACCGTAGACACGGGGCCCACATGGGTCCCATCATGCAGTAACCGTATACACGGGGCCCACATGAGTCCCATCATGCAGTAACCGTAGACACGGGGCCCACATGAGTCCCATGCAGTAACCATAGACACGGGGCCCACATGAGTCCCGTGCAGTAACCGTAGACACGGGGCCCACATGAGTCCCATGCAGTAACCGTAGACACGGGGCCCACATGAGTCCCATGCAGTAACCGTAGACACGGGGCCCACATGTTTTACAACAAGGAAAGTCAATGGCAGGATGGTTTTGGCTTTCAGGCTGCCATATTTACTCATTGGAATGGAAGCAAGTTCCACTTCCCATGGCCTGTTCATCCAACCTCTCTGGCCGTCGCTCAGCCGCTGGCTGAAGCCAATTACTTTTTACTTAAGTAAAGGTAGCAATGCCACAATGTAGAAGAACTGTTAAAAGTAAAAAGTTATGTTTGGGTCCCCAGCTTCATTAGTTAATAGCATCACA
>NC_136799.1:13224230-13236730 GCF_951216825.1 Electrona antarctica | reverse complement strand
CACAGCACGTGGGACGTTATAACGTTTCGTACATGATGGCGTTGGAAGGAGGTCTGACGCCAGGTCACGGCAGGGGGTCTGCTCTGTCTTTCACGTCCTTGAGGAGTGTGGGGTGGCCGGTTTGGGGGTGAGGGTGAGGGTGGAGTTCTGCCCACCTCCCCTTTTTGATTCCAGCAGAAAATTCATGGAGAGACATTCCCTCACTTTAGTCCTTATAACCACTTAAATGGTCGAGCGGAGTTCTTCAGGGCCCTATACTGGTGTCTTTTCTGTCTTCTGTTCTTGTGGGGAAGGCTTTTGCTGAAAAAAGCCAGTCGACAACACGGGTGCCGGGGTTCAAGTGGTTAACCTCTGTTCTGGATCCCCTCCCCACCCCTCTTTGTCAAGATGTATTTTGCGAGGTAGAGACGCGGGGGCAGGCAGTCAGAATCTTGTGTTGCAAACACAAAGATATTTGATTTGTATTGATCTGATGCGGGTGGAAACGGTCACGCCGGTAACATCAGACGGCTGCGGTGAAATGCAAAGAGAAAAGGTTTGACTGCTTCTCATCGGATTTTCCGAGATGTTCATTGGCAACGTAGTTTCATATGTAACCGAATGCATGTCATCATGGACGACGGGGTTGGTATACTTGGATATACGGAGTGACGGCAGCCTTTGTGGGTGAAACAAGTTCACGTGCCACAAACAGAAGAAACTATTAGAACTGGAAAGTTAAACATGCGGTATATCTCTTGAAGCTCGATTCAGTGTCTTCAATTTGTGCACTGAATACTTAATCTATTCTCTTTCAACAAGTTCCATGATTTGTTCTTAGAATGCATTTCCATGAGCATGTGTCGCTCATTTGAAACACTAAGGGTGGTTTGAACCAACCAACAAGCATAGTTTAGTACCAATCAAGGATTTGTTGAACTAGGTTTAAATTAAAATTTGAGTTGTGCTGCACCGCTTACTTTGAAGCAGTTTGACAAATCATGGATTAAAACCTTGTACTTTCCTTTGTTTCGTTCTGTGCAAAATGGATTAATACTGTAGAGATAAACCTTTCAATCCAATTCAGTCCAGGGTCTACAATACAATGTCTGTCGCTACAGCATAATGCATTGCTGAGATGCATTATATATGCATCATACATGCATCATACATATTATGCACTTCAGTTGCTGTATCACTAGTTACAGGTCCACTCTAGGCATGTATTCAGTTTCCCATTACATTGTGTGGTATAGTAGTGATATGTGATCTATGTTTCAATACTGTAAAAGCATCGCAAAACCAGACAAATCTTGATTCTTTGTGCATACAGGAGAGCAGCATGCATACATACATGTGCAGCATTATTGCAGTGTTGGTAAACACATTATCCAACATGTAATGGGATTCATTTGGAAAATAATTAATGGCTATTTATTTGTGTATTCAAATCAAATTAAGAAAATAAACCATAGCCACAGCGTGTGAAGCTGTACCATGGCGATCATCAGGATGAGATATGGTTCCAGGTTTTCAGCATCTCTCGTACCGTGACAAACCGGCCCGGTTCCAATCCACGGGGGGAAACATTGATTTCCTCAGACCAATGCGAGCGGAAGGAGATGAAGCGATGGTCGCCTTCATTATCGGACCAATCCCATCTCCTCCCTCACAAGCTTATCGCCGCTCCTCCTCATGGGAACAAACAAGCTCACGAGCACCACACAGGCGCGCGTGCACCACGTGCGCCTGCACACCACACGTGCACACGTACACACGCACTAACCACACGCACCCCTCTGGTTCTCCTCAGTTAATCCCGCTTTTCTCTGAACTGAAACCACAGGGTTTTTGCATTAGCTGTCGGGCAGAAACCTCTTATCTCCACGTTTTCACTTTTTGAGTTTTTTTCATGAATGATTACTAATTACACATTTTTATTAACCCATTTTGACCTGGGAACGATTCTATAAATGTCTTCTAAATCCTGACAGTTTTCTGAAAAAGCTATGTTTCTATGTCAGTGGTTCTTCGATTTAAAAAAAATAGCAGACCTACAAGCTCGTAGCGCGCCACTCGGTGGCGCGCTATGAGCTTGTAGGTCTGCTATTTTTCAATAGCTAAAGCACAACATAATGCTAACACCAAAACGGGTTCCCGCCCAAAATGGGTTAATCAAATTAATTAATGAATTGACTTGATACTAGCAGATCTGCAACGCGTTTCAAGCATGTTTATTGTAGATCTGCTATACTTTATGCTACGCACATTCTTAGGATTTGTTTTTGGGCTTTATTGATAGGACAGCAGGCTGACAGGAAATGGGGATCGGGATTCGAACCTGCGACACGCCGTCAGCCAGCGGTCCGGGCCAGTGTTATTTTAACCCCGAGTGTATAGTGAGCTTGCTATTTTCAGAACGCAACACCCGAGCAATAAAATTACTTTACTTTTTTACTAAAATGATCTCTTCTCCACTAGTCCCTCCCTAACATTTTAGTCTAGTTTTTATTTATTGTCAATATATTTAGTCTCGACAAGAATTGTCATCCTAGTTTTAGTTGATAAACTTGGCACTGGTCACAGGTTGGTCACCGACCCATCCCGTAGGAAGTCTCTTCCAGGCCACTCGTCACAGGAACGAAGCCATCAGCCCAAAACGCACACGCGGCACACACCAAGCTATTGTTCACCTGGATCCCACCCCAGCTACACGCTCATCTGCTCGCGCACGTACGTGTGTGTGTGTGTGTGTGTGTGTGTGTGCGCGTGTTTACTGTATGTGTGTAGTGTGCGCTGGTGTGACCGAGCGCGAGGGAATGCAAAAGCATTGAAAAGAACACAGCATGTGGAGCAATGCAGGGAGGGAGAGAGAGAGAGAGAGAGAGAGAGAGAGAGAGAGATCTCATCTTGGTTCTACATGTATACATAGATGTGTGAATGTAGGTCAGGCAGCCCCAGTCACTCTCTCGCAGCCTGGTGGAAAGAGATTGCTGTGTGTGTGTGTGTGTGTGTGTGTGTGCGTGTGTGCGTGTGTGTGTGTGTGTGTGTGTGTGTGTGTGTGTGTGTGTGTGTGTGTGCGCATGCGCGCGCCTGCACATCACATGAATACTGCATGTGTCCCTCATGTAATACTTTTATTTTGTGTGCGGGCTTCCTTATCCCCCTGTGCCACGTGTGTGTGTGTGTGTGTGTGTGTGTGTGTGTGTGTGTGTGTGTGCGCTGCGTGTGAAGGGTGTGAATTCCCTGCCGTGTGCGTGTTCTGTACGGCTGTCATGTAAGTGTCACAGCACTCCTCTCTCCTCTGAAGCCCCTCGCACAGCTCTCTTACCATGTACGTACAGTAGCATTTTCATTACACCTCCCCTCCGCGCGCACACGCGCGTGTGTGTGCATGTACAGTATTACTATACTTGTGAGGGCCAAATGTCCTCACAAATATAGAGATTTGAAAAACAGACAGACGGTGAGATGACAAATAATCTCTAAAAAAAAGATAATTGGTTGTTTTATGGTAAAAAAAACTAAAGGAAATTACTGTATACTGTACAAGATGGGCTTAAGGTTAGGATCACTTAGAGGTTTAGGGGTCATGGTTATAATTATGCCTATAATTACACTGGCAGATGCAAAAGATGCACAGCATCAACTACAGTTGGGGCTTTGTAGCTTTGTATCTGGGAGTTGAACCCAGCTCCGCTTCAATTTGTAGCTTTTGCAGCAGCTACAAACACCGGATGCATCTTTGTATCTTCATGTCGCTGGCTTCCATTGACAATGAATGGTAGACTGTATCTTTGTATCTTCATGTTGCTGGCTTCCATTGACAATGAATGGTAGACTGTATCTTTGTATCTTCATGTTGCTGGCTTCCATTGACAATGAATGGTGGACTGTATCTTTGTATCTGCGAACTGGCAGATGCAAAAGATACAAAGATGCAAAGCTACACAGCGTGTTTGTATCTGAAGTTGAAACCACCTCAACGTTTGTGTAGCTTTGTAGCTTTTGCAGCAGCTATAGAAACGCCGGCTGTATCTTTGTATCTTCATGTTGCTGGCTTCCATTGGAAATGAATGGTAGACTGTATCTTTGTATCATTGACAATGAATGGTAGACTGTATATTTGCATCTTCATGTCGGTGGCTTCCATTGAAAATGAAAGCTAGACTGTATCTTTGCAACTGCCCGTGTGAACCCACCATTGAAAACTACAAGCTCACTGTGGCGGCGTTGTGAGCTTGTAGATCAGCTATTGTCAGCGTGCGATGCCCTGGCTGGAGCATGATGTCGCACAAAAATGTGAGTCAGGCTTTAGAGATAAAAATGGCAAAGCGAAAAAAAGAAATGACATTCATAAAATTGTCGTAAAGGTTGATGTCCTCTTCGGTACAGCGGTGGCCTTGTTTGTAACCGTAAATGTTCCCGGTTCAATTCCCCATGCCTGCAGAACAACAAGCTGTGAATGACCCCCCCCCCCCCCCCTCCAGTGTAGCTGCTCAGAGGCCAACAGTTTAAGACTGTGGTTGTACTGGGCAGCTCCCCTGTGTGTGTGCGTGTGCGCGTGCGCGTGCGCGCGTGCGTGCGTGCGTGCGTGCGTGCGTGCGTGCGTGCGTGCGTGCGTGCGTGCGTGCGTGCGTGAGAGAGATAGAGAGAGAGAGAGAGTCCATTATTCCCAGGCTATTTACAAGTGTGTACCCAGTCTTTGGTAGATATAGGAGCCAGTAAAGGGCATGCAGTTCCCCCCTATTCTCCCAGGGATAAACTAAACAACCACACACACACACACACACACACGTGCACACACACGTGCACACACCCACACATACAGTGCACAGTCCAGTACATGTCCAAAACCAAAACTGTTATTCAAAACGCGCTGCAATGCTACCCAGTTTGAGCTTGTGGATCGGCTATTTGTGCAATTTTTGTGTGCCGCCGAAGTATGACAAAGTAGGGCGTGCATGCGTGAGTGCGTGCATGCCAGTGCGTACAACATGTGCCTCATGCAGTGTATTTGTGTGTGTGTGTGTGTGTGCTATTTGTCCCTAACTGTCCCCATTGCAGCAGCAAGCCTATTCTTACCCCTGCGTGCGTGCGTGCGTGCGTGCGTGCGTGCGTGCGTGCGTGCGTGCGTGCGTGCGTGCGTCCACACAGTATCCAGTATCCATACAGTGCAACACAGAGCTATGTAAAGTAAACTAAGTGCATGTAAGTAAAATGTTTAGCAGGTATTGGAACATGGAAACGATTGACAATTATGCAAAAATAATTGCGATTAGGCGATCACGTCATAATTGTGACAGGCCTAGTGGTGTGCTGTGCTGAGCCAACACGTTGCCACCAATAGTCCTGAAGTGACAAACTCCAATATACACCCAAAACTGTGGCCGGACTCGTGGGTCAGTTGCTTGGTCTGCAATCTAAGCTCCGGCTTTGGATCTCACTGCGGGTCTGTTCTTAGTTTTTATACTACCAAAGCACGTCACGGCAAAACATTGCTTTTGGTTTCTGTGTGATTAGGTTTAGGCACAGTTTTTTGTGAGGTTATATGGTTAGGGTCAGTGGTGGAAAGTAACCAAGTATGTGTTACTTAAGTACTGTACTTAAGTACAATTATGAGGTATTTGTACTTTATTGAGTGTCTCCAACTACCAATACTTTTACTTCTACTCCACCACATTTTGGACATTTTTACTACACTACATTTATTTGAAAACTGTAGTTACTACTTAACTTGCCAATCACAGAGCGTCCTTGCCAATCACAGAGCGTCCTTGCCAATCACAGAGCGTCCTTGCCAATCACAGAGCGTCCTTACTTGAACACGAAGAAGATTCCATGCTCGCGTCACGTTGGGCAAGACCTACGCTGTAGAGTGCATTGCTGGAATTTGGCAGAAGTATTGGGATTTTGGCGGAAGTAACGCTCAAGGAAATGACGTTTACTCTTTACAAATCTGTTGTATGAAACAAGTGTTGTGATTGGTCGAAAAATATCGTATCCGGGGGAAACGCATGCATCTGACAGATGTTCCGGCCCGACACTTCCGGCTATGCAATCTCTGCCTTAAGGTGGCCTTACACTAGCCGATTTGTTTCAATCTGAAATCTGATAGCACCACACACTAAAGGATAATCGGAGCGGGGCAGAGCAAATATCAAACATTCTTGATGTTGATCGGGCCGATCCCGATCACGCTTTGAGCGGTCGGGCACCCCCCGAGCGTAAAAAATGCCCGATTATCGGCTAGTGTAAGGCCACCTTTAGGTTGTGGCCAAGCTTTTCTCTTCGCAGATGAGTAAGGCTGGGAGCGAGGCTATGCTCGCGTGCAGTGCTGTGCTGTGCTGTGCCACTGTCCATGGTGCTGAAGCGAGCAGCCTCGCAGTGACTGGCAGCCAGGCTCCATGAGAGGAATACCAATTTGCAACGCCGTGCTAACAGACATAAGACAGGCCTGCATGTATGTGTGTATCTATGTATGCACAAATATGAATGCATGGCACACACACACACACACACACACACACACACACACACACACACACACACACACACACACACACACACACACGCACACACACGCACGTTCACATGCCGCTCTCTCTTTTTCACGCTCTGTGTCACACATTCAATTCTGTCACCTTATTTTTCTGTCACGCAGAAGCACATGTGCACACACCATATCTATCCGTGCACACACACACACACACACACACACACACACACACACACACACACACACACACACACACACACACACACACACACACACACACACACACACACACACACACACACATGCCAGTATGTACAGTACCTCCTACTTGCCAATGAAGTGTTTCTATATTGTGACACATATAGACGCACACATCCAGAATAAAATCTTCATCAGACAACAGAATTAGCTCACCGCGTGCGTGCGTGCGTGCGTGCGTGCGTGCGTGCGTGCGTGCGTGCGTGCGTGCGTGCGTGCGTGCGTGCGTGCGTGCGTGCGTGCGTGCGTGCGTGCGTGCGTGCGTATGCTCGCTCCTGTGTGCGTGTGTGTGCGCACGTGCGCACCTTAATTACATGTGTGTGTATTGGATTGTTGTTGGATCTGTGTGTGTCTGGCGCTGAAGGGGCCATGCTATCTATACCATATGGTTCTCAAAGTGTGGTTCGGGGACCACCATGCAGGGGGGTTCCAGGGGGTCCCACCATGCAGGGAGGTTCCAGGGGGTCCCACCATGCAGGGAGGTTCCAGGGGGTCCCACCATGGAGGGAGGTTCCAGGGGGTCCCACCATGCAGGGAGGTTCCAGGGGTCCCACCATGCAGGGATGTTCCAGGGGGTCCCACCATGCAGGGGGGTTCCAGGGGGTCCCACCATGCAGGGATGTTCCAGGGGGTCCCACCATGCAGGGAGGTTCCAGGGGGTCCCACCATGCAGGGAGGTTCCAGGGGTCCCACCATGCAGGGATGTTCCAGGGGGTCCCACCATGCAGGGGGGTTCCAGGGGGTCCCACCATGCAGGGATGTTCCAGGGGGTCCCACCATGCAGGGGGGTTCCAGGTGGTCCCACCATGCAGGGGGGTTCCAGGGGGTCCCACCATGCAGGGGGGTTCCAGGGGGTCCCACCATGCAGGGAGGTTCCAGGGGGTCCCACCATGCAGGGGGGTTCCAGGGGGTCCCACCATGCAGGGAGGTTCCAGGGGGTCCCACCATGCAGGGAGGTTCCAGGGGGTCCCACCATGCAGGGAGGTTACAGGGGGTCCCACCATGCAGGGAGGTTCCAGGGGGTCCCACCATGCAGGGGGGTTCCAGGGGGTCCCACCATGCAGGGAGGTTCCAGGGGGTCCCACCATGCAGGGCGTTTCCAGGGGGTCCCACCATGCAGGGAGGTTCCAGGGGGTCCCACCATGCAGGGAGGTTCCAGGGGGTCCCACCATGCAGGGAGGTTCCAGGGGGTCTCACCATGCAGGGAGGTTCCAGGGGTCCCACCATGCAGGGAGGTTCCAGGGGGTCCCACCATCAGGGGGGTTCCAGGGGGTCCCAGCATGCAGGGAGGTTCCAGGGGGTCCCACCATGCAGGGAGGTTCCTCCAGGGGGTCCCACCATGCAGGGAGGTTCCAGGGGGTCCCACCATGCAGGGAGGTTCCAGGGGGTCCCAGCATGCAGGGAGGTTCCAGGGGGTCCCACCATGCAGGGAGGTTCCTCCAGGGGGTCCCAGCATGCAGGGAGGTTCCAGGGGGTCCCACCATGCAGGGAGGTTCCTCCAGGGGGTCCCACCATGCAGGGAGGTTCCAGGGGGTCCCACCATGCAGGGAGGTTCCAGGGGTCCCAAGACACATTTGTTTATAGCATCAAAATCAGTTCCACCACTTTAACCCTATTTATTACATGGCTTGGTTGAATGCTTGATTCTGATTGGTCAATCGCTTAATTCAGCGGTGAGTTATCTCATGATAATGACCGCTCCGCTGTATAATGACCGCTGCCTAATCAAACCCTCTGAGCACCACCAGCTGCGCCCCGCTTGATTTACTGCCGTTTCCAACATAACAGCCATGTAAACACACACACTAGTGACACACAATGTAATTTACAGCTAAACATTGCTCTTAAAAATGTTTTTGAAAACATTTGAGCGAGAAATAGACGAAGCAGGACCCCAAAATGGATTCTATTTGATCAACTCACTTCCTTGTTTTCCGACAGTGCTGCAGCCCTGCAGCTGGGCAGACGCAGCCAGCGCGAACTTATGGAATACTTTTTGTGTTGTGTTTTGGGTCAATGTATTCATTTATGTTAGTTAGCCATGTAATAAGCGGGATAATATCTGGCTAGGTGGTCATTGTCGGGATATAATTCACCTTCAGGGAGTGTAACCACCTCGGCTTCGCCTCGGTGGTTAAACTCCCTGTCGGTGAATTATCTCCCGACAATGACCACCTAGCCAGATATTATCCCTTACACGTCGCCTATTAGAAAACGCAACAGCTTGTGCTGCAGCTGGGCTATTTAAAAAAGTGTCCCTGGCACTACATATTTTCAGACGGATCCGTGGCCAAATACATATGGTGTCCCTGGCAAGAACATGTTTGAGAGCCACTGATAACAGGGTTTGGTCTGCACCTCTCTCCCCCACAATACAGCACCAATCACACGGCTCAGCTCACGCTGTCACATACCACGCAGCACCACTCACAACGCAGCTGACACTTGTCACCTGCACAGAGCACCAATCGCAGCTCTGCTCCCACTGCCACATGCATACGGCACCAGTCACGGCAGTGACGGCACAGCGGACACTTGGCTCACATTTAGCATGTTAGTAGTAGCCCATCATTGGTAGTCAAATTGTTCAAGGTATCATTGCAGCACAGTGGTTTTCAACCAGTGGTTCGGGGGACCACCAGTGGTCCTTGTGGGAGTTCCAGGTGGTCGCCAGCTAGAGTTGGTAACCAATTGGACCCGCATAGAATAGACCTTTAGTCTTGGGAGCGTAAAATGTTTAATTTCACGCTCTCAAGAGTTAAATTATTGTTAAACATCTGGTATTACTTAATTTACAAGAAGTCTACACAATTAGAGAATGTAGAAGAATTGTTATTTTGATCAACGTTTGCCTGTTGTCTCTCCTATGGATGGTACCACATAATTACGGCATGGAATTTTATCTTATCCAACAACAACAATATATTCTATTCTATATAAGTTTTGGGTCTAGGAGGCTATGGTGGTCCGTGGCTCAAATGCCAATAAAATAATGGACTTTGGCATGAAAAGAGGAATGTTGCAATTCTCCCACTGCAGTAAGACATGAAGCCATGTTTTCAACTGACATTTTAAGATGTGGACTAATAGGGGGATTAAAATAGTCTGAAAGCCATTTCAATCGCACGCACAGGGAGGAAGCCAATCTGTTATTAGAATCCATGTCTTGTTTTAGATGTCTGCACTAGCAGAAAACAGTCAGAAATCTGTTCGATGAGATTTAATTTAACACGTATATAGCCTGATGGGGCAAGCATTTAAAACGCCTGACCACTGGCTCGTTTTCTGCAATAATACCGTGGCGGTCGGGCAGAAATGTTCTCCATATTCTATCTTTTTGTGGGGTTTTTTGTTTTGTTTTTTCATCATACTACACACAACAGTATCAAAAGTAACAGATTTGCAAGCTCGAAACGTGGCGGGAAGCTTGTAGAAATCTGCTCTTTTTGCCGTTTAAAAAAAAAAGAATTATCCCACGATTTTTTTTCACCCAGTGTCAATTATCTCCTGGGCGCTACACTTCCTCTGCCAACCTGGGGGGGCAGCGGACTGACCTCATGCTTCCTTCTATGCATGAGGAGTCCAAGCTGCTTCTTTTCACCTCACAGGGGGGAATTTCCCCGGCCGGACATAGCGCATGGAAGGAACACGTTATTCCGACCAGTTATTTTCCCCTCCATCAGGCGCTCCGGCTGGCCAGGGTGAGGCAGTTTAGAGACCAGGATTACTGCATATTTTTTGTGAGGGTACAGTACCTACCCTATGGGAAACGGGAAGAACATGCAAACTCCATACAGAACTTTTGCCGTTTTTGAATGAGAATCCGTAAAAGTAACAGGACATAATATTGAATATTGAATTAATTGGTAGTCAAATCTTTCATCTACACACAGCTTCACTTCCTCACTCAGCGGCTTCTTACACACCTGTTACAAGCACTGCAAGCATGTACAGTACATGAAAAATATGTTTTAGGCTCTGCTCAGGAAGTACTAAATACTAACCCTGCAGGAAAACCCATATCTCAACACTTTCCTGTGATGTGCCCTGTTGTGAGCTTGCAGATCGTGTTGTGAGCTTGCAGATCGTGTTGTGAGCTTGCAGATCATGTTGTGAGCTTGTAGATCGGCAATTTTCACTTATTTTTTTATGATGTATAGGCTAGCTTTCAGGGGTGGTTAGGGTAATAATGGGAATGTCACCAAAACGGATAAATAATCAAACAATCACAGAAAGTTTCAGGTTATGGAAGGGTCAGTAATCCCAGCGGTTATCTAACGTTTCCATGTCAAACTGATATGTATCTGCCAGCTGCAACGGCCCCATGAGGGGCATTCGGTCACAGTTTGTCAAGGGAGGGGAGGGGCTTTCCTGTCAGTCATTATCCAGCCAATCAGAGCCCTTAATGTAAAAAAAAAAGTCAAATGTGCTCTCATGTAATTACGATAGCCTATGGGACCAAAACGTACTTTTCTCCATGGGGAGAAAAGAGGCTGGGAGATAATTAAACAAAAACATTTAATTATCAAAGATAGCAGATCTACAAGCACACAAACGTGTCATGAGCTTGTAGAGCTTGTATATTTTTAGCCCACTTGAAAATCATGACCTACCCATACGGCTGCCATGCCATTTTCAGAGCATTTTACAATTTAGCAGACGCTCTTGATCCAGAGCGACTTACATTAAGACTTACTTGAATCAAAAGTATAGAATCAGTATTACAATTCACGTACCTCGAGAACCGACCTCAAATTGGGCTATTGACGACCAGAGGGAGTTGAGTGCACGGTGTGGAGTCAGTGGGATGGGCGCTCGTCCAGAACTGCCAGAAAAAGCCTCTGGCCACGGCCCAATGAATGAGCCAATTGATTGCCATGGCAACCAGCCTAAGCTTGATTTGGCAAATTCCCCATACCTGTTGTTTGATTAGTTAGTCAGGCCACTCTTCACAGTCAATTTTTGCACTCTTCAGACATTCTCCACACATTCCATGTGGATAGTGTGGACTTTTCCCTATGGGAATAAAAGGGACAGACAGACAGACAGGGTGCGGCATGCATTCCCTATTTCCGTCGTTCCCAACTTGCATCGATCGTTCCCGGGCACCGGGGCGCCTGCATGGCATCATTACAGTCTTCAGTGGGTTGCCAGTTAATTGGCGACCCATATAGCCCACAGGTTGAGCCACTTGAAACCCACTGGTTTATAGTAAAAGACCTTTTATCTGTAAAAACAAAAAAAATGCTCTGCCCCCCCCCCCCCCCCCCCACCCCCCCCTTCAACAACAGAGACGCACACTGACTGCATGTGTGCACGCTTATTATTCACACTACAAAGAGATGGAGAGAAACGGACGGAAAATGAGAGGGAAAGAAAGCGAGCCGAGCGTGCGTGCGTGCGTTGGGGGGGGGTGGTGGGAACAAGAGGGGGGGAACGAGACCCCCTGCTGGTTCAAAAGCACATTCAGCTTACGCACGCATCTTGGTCGTCGCGAGGCGAAGCTTTCCATATCACACAGCACTCCCTCTGAACATGCCTGTAGTTACTCTGTTTGCGCCCTAAAAATGGTTGGTTGCAAACGTAACCGCACATGGACTCTTCTAACTATTTTGGGGCGGGAACCCCTTTTGGTGTTTTAACTAAGCATTATGTTATACTTTAGCTTTTGGAAAATAGCAGATCTACAAGCTCATAGCGCGCCACCGAGTGGCGCGCTATGAACTTGTAGATCTGCTATTTTTGAAAAATCGTAAAAAATGCG
>NC_136799.1:13216730-13221730 GCF_951216825.1 Electrona antarctica | reverse complement strand
CGGTACATGGTACCTTCCCTGCAGGCTAGGGCCTCAAGATCGTTTGTTCCCATAAGTACAGGCCCCATCTCAGTTCCGGGCATAAAGTGTGATGTGATGCCTCTTGGAACTATGACTGGTGGCCTTCTGTTGGCATTGTTTCTTTATTGTCTATGTATGTATGTATATCCTGATGACTGCTGTGCACAAAACAAATTTCCGAAAGGACAAATAAAGTATCTATCTAAATTGACACGGCAATGTGTTGAGAGCTTGTAGATTGGCTATTCTCAAGCGAAGCGATTTGATGCAGAGCAGGGGGTGGGTAACAGGTCATCAGATTGGGCGAGGTGAGGTGATCAATTGAGTAAAACAATTGTAATTATGTACCTTCATACTAAATACTTTACCTGTCGATGGGTCAGGTTTAATTATGTAAAAGAAATAGTGTTTTTCACTGAGAATAGGTTGCTCCACCGCTGGTGTAGAGGGGGAAAAGAAGAGGACCTATATAGACGGGATTGGGACACCGGTCAACATTTATGGTTCCAGGTGGTCCCCAGCTAATTTTACATGATGGATGAGTTGTTTCATTTTACACAATTAGAGAATCTAGAAGAATTGTTATTTTGTTCAACAGTGGTTGTTTGCCCGTTATCTCTCCTATGCATGGTGTACCACCAATACAGCATTGGTATTGTGGCCAAAAGCATATATCCAACAATATCAACAAAATATTCTCTGAGAACCTAAATCTCATCAAATGGTGAACAAAATAGACCTTGATATTTTTTTTGGCCCAGGGCACCCCTGTAAATAACCTGTAAATAACCTTTTATGCACACAATATATTGCTACCTTATAGCACCTTAACATTCATGTCATAGTACAGTACGGAAATAATATGTCAATCTTTCCCCCTGAGATCCAGTAGCCTACTGTGTATGTCTGGAGGAAAACGTATCGGTATCAATATCCATCAGTTTCCATTACAGGACAGATTGAAAATAAATTATACTCAACGTTTAACCATCTCTATTCTGGAGGCAACCTTTCCACCAAAATCACTTTGGTTCTAGAACTGGTTCCGTTCTAGATTCTTGGAACCTTATTGGTGCTTTCATGAACCGGTGGCCATGTTTTTGTTCCAGTTCCGAACCAATTTGTAGGGTTCTGAACCAATTCATTTTCAGGGGAAACACTCTGAACTGGTTCAATATTAGGCAGGAAATTTACAATTTACAATTTAGGCATTTAGCAGACGCTCTTAATCCAGAGCGATTTACATTAAGCAATAACAAAAGCATGGCATACATCACATAAAAAGTATGTTATCATGAATCATGCGTAAACTAAGAACGTAACAGTGGAGTATCTATGTAAACTATACATACTATACTATAAAATATATTATACATGTGTACTATAAAGTGCTATGACTACATAAAGTGCAATTCTAGAGCTGTCTACGTAACAAGCTATAAGTCTGTTTAAAATACTATCTAAGTCTACATAATGTGCTATCTAAGGGGCTAGGCTAGGGCAAGTGCTACGGGCCATGGTGGAGTCTGAAGAGGTGGGTTTTCAGACTACGGCGGAAGATTGGGAGTGAGGCTGCAGTTCTGACTGTGATGGGAAGTGCATTCCATAGTTTTGGAGCCAGAAGGGAGAAGAGTTTGGGACGTGTGGAGCGTTGTCCCGGCGTTTTTAGTGAAGGTACCTCCAGCTTCCCTGCGTTGGCTGATCTGAGTGCGCGGGAGGGTTTGTAGGGTACGATCATACTTGTGAGATATGGGGGGGCAATGCCTTTGGTTTTGTATTCTGTGCGGGCAGCGACCGGGAGCCAATGGAGGGAGCGGAGAAGGGGGGTGACGTGTGAGAATTTTGGCTGGTTGAAGACCAAGCGGGCTGCGGCATGTTGGATCAGTTGGAGGGGCTTAAGTGCACATGCCGGTAGGCCAGTAAGGAGGGAGTTACAATAGTCAAGTTTTGACAAGACTGTTGTCTGGATTAGGAGCTGGGCTGACTCCTGGGTGAGGAACGGTCTAATTCGTCGTATGTTGTAGAGTGTAAACCTACAGGATCTAGTGACAGCTGTGATGTGTGTTTTGAACAAGAGCTGACTGTCCAGGACAACACCAAGGTTCCTGGCTGTCGGGACAGACTTTACCAGGGCGTTGTCTACGGAGATAGTTAGCTCCCGCATAGGGCAGGACTTAGCTGGGAAGAACAGAAGCTCAGTCTTGTCTGGGTTCAGCTTGAGGTGGTTGGAAGACATCCACTGTGAGATGTCAGCCAGGCATGCAGTGATGCGTTCTTCTACCTGGGTGGCAGAGGGGGGGAAGGATAGAAACAGTTGTGTGTCATCGGCATAGCAGTGATAGGATATATTGTGAGCAGAGATGATGGTGCCAAGGGATTTAGTGTACAGTGAGAAGAGGAGGGGACCAAGTACAGATCCCTGTGGGACCCCAGTTTGGAGGGTGCGGGGGAATGATAGCAAACCTTTCCAAGAAACCTGGTAAGTCCGGTCAGAGAGGTAGGAGGAGAACCACTTCTCCTCCTATGGAACTGAACCGGTTCAACCCTGGAGGAACAGGGGCCCCAGGGTGGAAGGTTCTAGCCTGGCTAATAAGCCAGACCGAATCAGCCGTTGGCAAAAAAAAAATTGCCTGCCGGCGGATTACGGTCTGGAGAGGCTCAATTGTACGCCCATTTCCTACACCAGAGAACTGGTGTGGCCAATCGGGACACGGTATGCAATATGGGCGGGCTTTGGTACAGTGATGTTCAATGCTTGAGACCTTTGACTGACAGTAGCTCTAACCAATTGCGTCAAAGAGAAAATGTTTGAACCCGCCCCCCGGGAAACAAGATCCATACACAGCATCTCCAGACTCAAATACCACACGACAGTGTGATTTTGAGTCTGGCTTGGAAGGTTCACCAAAAAATAGCAGATCTATACAAGCCCACAACGCACATTAGGATGCGTTGTGATTTTGGTGAACAGATTTGATGTAGATAGGAAAAAGAACGCAAGTACAGTGCAACTGACTTCCATTTTACAAACTACAGAGGGTTGTGGTTAAACTGAAGAGATATTGGTAACTCTTATATAGTAAAGTATTCTGCGGCAACCCTGGACTTGCGTCATGGCACCTACTTTGAAAAACCCTGGGTTAATTAGTTGTGTGCTTAAATTCTTCCTGCTCTTCTCTCTGTTGTGCAGAAAATGAGTTTGGAGGAGACGTGGTGAGACGCCTCTCTCCAGCGGAACGTCAGTAGGCCTACGGAGGAAGCAGAGGTCTGGACCAAAGAGCTGTCTCAACCCCAAACCATTTCAGGTAACGTGACGTGCACACACATCTTCTCACACATGACCTGATCTGTTCCAAATGCCACACTTGGCAACTCGACTGTAGTCTCGCATTGCTAGTAGTAGTGCTGCACCATTCTGCAGCACTTGTTACTAAAGATGGAGTGCTGTGATGTTTTTCCACCCTAAAACATGATCATCAGGTCTTATTGTTATATAAGGAGGTATCATTTTTTCCAAAAAAGTGTACAGTATTTGTTAAACTGTTGTTTGTATGTGGACACGCCCACCAGTTCATTAAGTATGCCTGGTTTGCCTGGTGGGTGGTGATGGGTGGTGATCCACCTGAACTGAAGCCGCACCCACAGCTGTAGTTGTATGATAAAGAGGGAGGGGTTAGGGGAGGGGCTGATAATGTGATGTCACTATATTACTGTTTATTTCATTGGCCCGTTTGACTGTCAAGGGTTCAGCCTCCAGGAAGAAACCCTAAATACAAAGTTAATACACCATTGCACATAAAAACGACTCCAGGGTGTCTAATGAAGTACTGTCACCTCATAGACACATGAAAAACTGGAAAAATACAAAAATTGTGGCACTCCATCTTTAAGATCAGCGCAAGACGCAGTACTATTTTCTGTGCATTGTGAGTGGTGAGACCAAAAGATAAAGAAAGCTCACATTGAAAGGAATGACGTCCATGTGCATGGCCGTCGCAATCACTGTATCTGTCATAATAATTATGTGACTGTGATAGTCTTTCTCTTTACAAACCAACGAATATTCACATTCTCAGTTGCCTATTGTTAAAGCAACACCTTTCTGTCTCAGCACAACAAGTGGACACACAGTATATTTCACACATTTCAGTCACGGATAGATTGAACAAATTATAGAATGAGAATACAAGTGTGCATATACTATTTTATCGTGGCTTTCGGCTCTGCTATATTTCCTCTCTGCTCGGCACAATTACAATATATAGCCATCATTAAACATTAAGAGCAGGGAGATAGATATACAATAAAACAACCCCCCCCATGGGGAACAGAAATAGCAGAGCTAGGGTGGTGCTAGGGTGATGGTGGGAGCAAACAGCGCTTAACAACAACCAAGGAATATGCAGAAGGAACGCAGGAAGAATGCTCTTAGGTGAGCTTAAATACCCCGCCCAATTGGTCAGCTGATTGCCACGTCAGCGAATGACATGTGGGTCTTGCATAACACTGTATAGAGCGTCGCAGTCCCGCCCCCTACCAGGGCCCAGGAAATTATTCTCCGTTCATTTTCCTCATAGACTTTTCAGAAAGTATTTATTTAAAGACGGTTACGCCGCGGACAAAGCCAACTCTTGTCGTGACAAATCATGACAATAAACACAATGTTTTGGGCCAAACAAAGAATTGAAAGTAGAAAAAAACGGCAGGTTACAACACTTTTTTTGTTGTTTTTCTTCTTTGTAATTGTTTGTTTGGTCCAAAATATTGTGTTTATTGTCATGATTTGTCACGACTGGAGTTGGCTTTGTCCACGGCGTAACCGTCTTTAAATAAATACTTTTTGAAATGTCTATGGGAAAAATGCATTGGGATTAATTTCCTGGGCCATACAGCATATTAACCCCTCGAGTATATCTGACTGAACTAACTCCGCAAGCTACGTGTCATTTGCTCAATGTAGCTATACTGCTGCCCAAAAT
>NC_136799.1:13186730-13211730 GCF_951216825.1 Electrona antarctica | reverse complement strand
CACAACGTGACCCCCATCTCTTTAGATGGGGGTCCGTGGCCAGATGCAGATCAGTTTGGGGGTGTTAGGCATGTATTAGAATCACTGGAACAGGACAATGCAGTGTTGTCGTCAATGTCAAATAGAACTCATCAACTTTGAACATTTTGGATTTTTTTTTTATTAATTAATTTATTTGTTTGTTTGTTTTAAATGTTTGAGATAATGGCATGCCAAAAATCGGAACACCAGTCAGTCAGTCAGTCAGCCAGCCAGCCAGTCAGTCAGTCAGTCAGTCAGTCAGTCAGTCAGTCAGCCAGTCAGTCAGTCAGTCAGTCAGTCAGTCAGCCAGCCAGCCAGCCACTCAGCCAGTCAGTCAGTCAGTCAGTCAGCCAGCCAGCCAGTCAGTCAGTCACCCAGTCAGTCAGTCAGCCAGCCAGTCAGTCAGTCAGTCAGTCAGTCAGTCAGTCAGTCAGTCAGCCAGCCAGCCAGCCAGTCAGTCACCCAGTCAGTCAGTCAGTCAGTCAGCCAGCCAGCCAGTCAGTCAGTCAGTCAGTCAGTCAGTCAGTCAGTCAGTCAGTCAGCCACTCAGTCAGTCAGTCAGTCAGTCAGTCAGTCAGTCAGTCAGTCAGTCAGCCAGTCAGTCAGTCAGTCAGTCAGTCAGTCAGTCAGCCAGTCAGTCAGTCAGTCAGTCAGCCAGTCAGTCAGTCAGTCAGTCAGTCAGTCAGTCAGCCAGTCAGTCAGTCAGTCAGTCAGTCAGTCATTAAGTCACAGGTGCTCCCAGTAGCAGTAGTGTTCACATGGACTGGAGGCCCCTGCCTGGTGTCATTGATCTGCTGTCTAATTGAGACGCACACACACAGAGAGGGAGGGGCCTCCCTCCGCATAATCCTCCCTAAGCTGGCTAGCCTTCATTACAGCCGCCGCACGTTCCCATGGGGAGGTGAGAGCGAGAGAGGAAGAGAGAGAGAGAGAGAGAGAGAGAGAGAGACAGACAGGAGCCTGATTCATACTTCATCGCACGACGGTGTCACACGTAGAATAGCGGACCTACAAGCTCACAACATGTTACTGACTCAATGCGTTGTGAGCTTGTAGGTCTGTTATTTCCATAAATTAGAGAAATTAAAGAGACGGGGGGTGGGAGAGAGAGAGAGAGAGAGAGAGAGAGAGAGAGAGAGAGAGAGAGAGAGAGAGAGAGAGAGAGAGAGAGAGACAGACAGGAGCCTGATTCATACTTCATCGCACGACGGTGTCACACGTAGAATAGCGGACCTACAAGCTCACAACATGTTACTGACTCAATGCGTTGTGAGCTTGTAGGTCTGTTATTTCCATAAATTAGAGAAATTAAAGAGACGGGGGGTGGGAGAGAGGAGAGAGAGAGAGAGAGAGAGAGAGAGAGAGAGAGAGAGAGAGAGAGAGAGAGAGAGAGAGAGAGAGAGAGAGAGAGAGAGAGAGAGAGAGAGAGAGAGAGAGAGAGAGAGAGAGAGAGAGAGAGAGAGAGAGAGAGAGAGAGAGAGAGAGAGAGAGAGAGACATTGTTGTTTTAGAGTAGCGGTTCTCTAACATCTTCATGCAAGGACAAGGAAAAACACTTTCTGTGCCATACAAGATTTTTACCTTGGTTTTTCAAGATGTTTCTGAAAAATGTATATAGGGTTAAAGTGGGTAAACTGAACCAAGCTCAAATAAACAACTACATTTTTGACGCGAAGAAAGAAAAGCATCACGCAACTATCAATATTTGCAAGCAACTTTTTAGACCCTCCAGAAAAATGTGTTTATGCGATCGCATAATTTACCGCATAATCAGTCAAATGGTGCAGATTATGCAGGGGTAATTTTTGAGGGGCGCTCGCCCCCCCTATGTCCAGATTTGAGGGTGTCTGTAAACACAAACATTGTCCTAACACAAACATTGAATGCCATTGATAATGAATGGCCAGTTTTGTGTGTTTGTGTAATGTAAACACAAACATTGCATAAACACAAACATTGAAGACGAAGGTGAGGATGCAAATTCTGATTGGCCGGAATGAGATGATGTAGGATGATAAGAGTGCCCCTCACTTCACACGGGTGTGATTATTTTTCAAAAAGGCTGCATAATCTCACAAACTTCCCGTATATTTTGCAACTTCCTACATATTTCACTGCATAAAATCACATCAAATCCTGCATGTTTTAGAAACTTTTCACATATTTCGCAACTTTCCGCATATTTTGTGAATTTCCACATATTTCACTGCACATAAACACCTGCATATTTCATTGCAAAAAAAATTTTGCCCGTATAATCAAGTGTAGCCTGACATTGGGAGGGTTTGTAATTGACAATTATGCAAGTTGAACCGAACAATGGAAGGGGACCAGATTCCCTCCCCCCAAGTACCGGTGTCGCTCTGAGCAAGTAAGATCAGAGAGACGCCCCAATGGTGAGGTGAAATGGAGTAACATTTCTCCCTTACACTGGCTTGCTAAAAGTGCCAGATGCGCCCGTTTGTCTACAAACTGAATTAACAATCAACCACCCCTGGATTAACCTGACAGCAAAGGGGGGTTTTTGAGAGACCACAGACCAAATAAGAGAAAGAGAGAGGTGACTATCAGGACACGACCCAGGTCAGACCTGGGCTGACCGAGAGATGAACTCTCACAGGATGGATGGGGTGTCCTACCTCGTTACATTACAACAACACGCACGCACCACTGATACTCCAATCAGCAATACATGCTCCCTGTTTTTGTTCTCAATATAATCATTTTCTACCTGTTGACATATGGAAACTATGGAACATGTAAAATGAGTGAGCGAGGCTGAAGGGAGAGTGTGTGTGTGTGTGTGTGTGTGTGTGTGTGTGTGTGTGTGTGTGTGTGTGTGTGTGTGTGTGTGTGTGTGTGTGCGCGTGTGCGCACACATCTGTGTACTAACGCTTGAAAGAGGAGATGGCTCAGCGATAAGGAGAGAGAGTGATAGGTGCACAGGACAGCGTCTTTCCCCTCTTCCTGTGGGCCGTAAAAGCTTGGATAAACAATTCTGTTGACTCCAACTAACACTGGTTAAAACTGGTTTTGGAGTTAGACAAAGGAAAACGCCTAATTTAGTTTGAGACCCCCTTTTTCAATATAACGTGTGTCACCCAAAACACGTTGCTCAGTTTGGTGCTTCTTCTCCCCGAGACGCCGGCTGCCTCAGCCGGTGAGCTCTTAGAACTGCACCGCCACGGAAACCACGTACATCAGGACTTAGAGCGAGTCCCGTTTTGCTAACCACTTGTGGGTTTCCATATGAAACGATTTGATCGACTTTTCTATACTTTATACTTTAACCAAAGAAGGACGAGTAAAGTTACACTCGCGTGCAGGCTGGAAACTAATTTTGTCAACTTAACCCTGGTATCCAGTTTCCGAGCGCCGCTGAGGTTCCATCATCACAAAGGTTGGTCAAGGATGTATTTGATAACATTCAAGCTCCCAGAACGACATTCTTTTAATACAAAATAGTGTTCAGAACTAATGATAGGATTAGCTACCCTTTTGACGTAGTTTTGTCATTTAAATCTTAAAAGTGACGCCAACCATAGAGCCCTCCTCACGAGAACCTCTTTCCTCTTTCTTCTTCCTAAAACTATACTATCCATATTCTTTGCTACGTGTTTTAAACAGAACGAAGCTATAATTGTAATATCATTTTGACCAGATCGAATTTAATTGTGTACTACCATTGACTAACTCCGCTTCACCGCGCGAGCTATCAAGGGTAGGACTTACACCGGCCTGGCAAAATATATATTTTCAATGCACAACAGTTTATTTAGCTGAAGCTCATGTCTCCACTAAATACCTGTTGACGCGCTCGTTCATTTGCTATGTGGTATTATTTTTGAATGAATGATTGCACACAACCAGGTGCAAGCATTTTGTAACAGTATTTCGATATGAAATATCTCATTTTGCTGGTACAATCTAAACAAATCTCTGGACTATTCTTTGATTCCGTCTGTGTGTATTTGATTTGTTTTATATTGGGGGGAAACTGTAACACAGTATTTATTCATACCAGGTATTCGTAACTCACGTCTTCAGATAGACGTTTTTATGATAAGATACACAGTATGTACATAGTTTCAAATCGCTTCATTCCGAGTGGAAACTATGTGTATATTGACAGGCTAAGTGACTCACGTCTTCAATTGGACGTTAATGAGATGCAAGTAGATAGGAATTAAATGTGTATTCGATTCGCTGGCGAGTCGGGGTTGCATTTGATTTCTGGCTAATTGACATCATAATCTTGCCTAATAATCCCTACATAATGGTGTCCCGTTAACGGAACTGGTTTACTGTGTTATATAAGACCCTTCGATGTGAGAGAAATTAATGTACATGTAATTGGAATCGAGGTTGTTTCTTTTTTAGAGTAAATGGTTTGATCCGCGTCTCACGCTGTGACCGTGGCTGGAACCTACAACATTACGTTCGAATACCCTCCCAATTTATCCGCAGCTTTCTGCAGAGGCTTGTGGTGTTTAATATAAGGAGCGAAATTAATAAACCAAGGGCTATCGTTTTTAACAGATTTTATTTCCTAGCGCCCTGTTGCCAATTGCTCCGAGCGTAAGCTGCTCGTGAATAGTTCTGCAACGAATCTATTTTGCCATTTAGCAGATCGATTTAATTCGTATAGTGTCATTGTGTAATGCCTATTGCTAATTTGGAGCCTGGAAATTGTCTAGAACCCATAGCGGCTCACGGGATTACAGAAAAACCATTTTAAAAGGTTTAGTATGAATTTAGACTTAAGTGTCCCCATAGTGCGTCGTTTTGAGGTGTCCGGTCATTAAATCAGGAGTGAAATAAATCTAGTGGACTGTCTGGTCGTTGGCTTGATTGCTTTTACGGGGCCCATACGGTTCAAGCAGCGTTATACTTGGTGTGACGTTGGTCAAAAGACAGTGTGAAACCATCTAATGTTCGGGGGACTCTGGCCATTGTGTTTTGCGACTTTGCGAGGTCGCCATTTTGGAAATTGGTGACGTGGGGCGTTTCCGCTGTACTTGTGGGACGACTGCTTCCAGCCAGATTGCAAAATCGCCATCTTGATTTCCCCCGTATAAACTCCGCCCTGAGAGGTGGGGGTCTCAGGCCGTGACACTTGGTGTCCAGCCTACTGACACATTGTTGTGATACAAGTAAGGCGTGCCGCCCCATCTAGTGGCCGTCGCTGGTGTCACACGTGTCATAACATTAGCTTCACTATGTGTGCTGTAAAAGGGCACATGCATGGTCGTGTTTTTTGCTACTTGACGAAGATTAACACCTCTTAATCTTTGCACTTGGTGGGGACTTATTTTGCGTGTCAAAGTACACTCATTAAGTTCGCATATACTGGTAGCTCATTAATTGCCTCACTGCTGTGGGGACATTTTGCGTTGTTTGCTTGTGTTTGTAAACATATAGCGTGGTGTTGTGGTAATCGTAAACCCTCTTTTACGCTCATTTCAGGCAAATTCGGTTGTGGATAATTGATTTTGTGGTGCATAAGTGAAACGTTTCTGCTATTTACGGCCTGTGCCTTGGACAAAATTGGAGCATTCTTTAAATTTGCATAGCCTTTGTTCTGTGCAAAATCAAGCTTGCTTTGTTTAAGGGATACAGGTCTTTTGTTATTCGTTTTAATCACACCCCTGCCCTAGCTTATTTCAGGCATTATCATTTGACTTTAAATTTTTAAGGTGGACTTTGGTTGACTGATCGTTTTAAAATCTTTCAGGATTTCAGTCGATTCATTGGCCCGTTATGCTCAAGTGGGTGTGTTTTGAAGATTCCAGTTCCACTTTTGAGATGGGGATTGACTTAATTATTTTAATGATTCATTCCGATCTCTCGTTGGACGCTGGGATTTTTAAAATAAACTCTGTTTAAGTGTGTGGTTGATGTTTTACTTGACCAGGCAATTAAATTGTTGAGTTTACTTAATTAATAACGTTTTGTCATTAGGAGTGTGAATTTCAAGAGATTCAGTCATTCCTTGGTGGCATTTAAAATTTAAGGCTCGAAATAACCTTCCGGCTAAGTGAGTGGTGGATCTAACAACCTTTTGAGGTTTTGATCGACCAGGCAATTAGCTTGCTGGTTTAATTGGTTATTTCCGTTTGGTTGGATGTGTGATTGATTAAACCTTTGAGGTTTGGTTGATCAGGCAATTGACTGATTGGGTTTAATTAATTATTTTAATTTTGGACATTTACAGTTTGAGATTTTTAATTCAATTTTTTTTTGTGTTTATTCCCTTTTTAATTTTTATTCACTCCCTTTCTTCCTTGCAAAAGGAACTAAGGGTGTTAATAAAAAGGGGGGTTAGGGGCAGGAATAATAACACAAACGATATAGCCTTTTCACTTGTGCACAATTGTCCTCAAACCAAATTGAGGACCACAGTGCTGTTTTTGCCTGAGAGGCACGAGGGAGCGTGGTTGTTGCATTGTTTCCTACCGCTGTCTGTTGACAGAATTGTTGCGGCTTAGAAGCATACTGTGCTGTGAGCCAGCTACACGAACAGGGAACATGGATTGTTGCGTAGCTATAAGAAAGATGCTTAGTCTGACAGACTCTGACATTCCTAACGTCGGTCAAATAGATGCAGACACAGTCCTTTCAAATCTCCAAACTTTAGCTAGTGCTCATGCTGAATCAAGACTTTACACTGAGGCAGAACGCGAGAAATTAACTGGGCATGTATTGGCAAACTTAGTCCGGTTACATGAGCTTGATTGCTTAGCAGTCAAAGCTAACGTGGAGGCAATTGCCAGGTCTCGGCAGCAGATAAAAGACTTGACTGATGAACTTGAGTTACAAGAGACACAGGCTCGCTTGACTGATATTGTCACCAAGCTAGCCACCACAGATAGTAAGTTGAATAGGGCTAAACAAGAGATCGCCGACCTCAAGGCGCAGTTTACCCAGTTTCAACAGACCAACAGTGACCTCGTGGAGGCACAGCTGGAAATAACTTGCTTACAGGGCACTAATTCCCCACCGGGGACTCCTCCTTTAGGGGGGAGAGATGCCCAGTTACGGCAAAGTCTGACTTTCCAAGGCACACCCATTTTGGATGTGGAAGGAAGGTCTACAGACAGGCTGGATACCGACGTCACTTTGTGCGAAGGAACAGACTTGGGTTTGTTGATAAGCACTGACTTCTATGATTCCAGCCTGACCATTCCGGTCATTGGCAAAATCCCTGCGTTACTGCAGCGGGACCAACGGTCCCCTGATGGGACGACGGCCCCTGTGAAAAGAGACTTTGATCTAGTGTCATTACAGGCGGCTGACCCAGCCCTAGCCCACATGATGGCGCTCCTTGCTGGGGACACACCAACACCTATCCCTGACACAGACAGGGACTCAACAGAGTATTTAACACAACTGCTGTTGTCAAGCGACTACATGTCACTGAGCAATGGTCTGTTGGTGTATGCTGTTGATTCATATACTTCTCCGCGTCTAGTTATACCCCAGCACCACAGGGGGGTACTATTAAGCTTCGGCCACAACTCCCCAACTGCTGTACACCGAGGTGTCGAGGCAACCTGCGATGAGTTGTGCCAGATGGCCTATTGGCCCAAAATGTACCAAGACGTGGTTCATTATGTGAAAGGTTGTTTGACGTGCTGTCAGTTCCAACCTTCAAGTCCAACCCCGAGAACACCCTTACAAGAGAGGGGAATTATGTTCCCATGGGCAGATCTGCAGATAGATTGGATTGGACCATTTGCCAGATCTTCTCAGAAGAACTTGGCAAAGAGCATGGAGGTCAAGAAAGCCCACTATGGCAAAAGGCCCTCGCAGGACCAGCTCCAAGTAAGGGGTTTGGTTCGGTGTTCCACTTTTGCTCACCAAGAGGGGATGAACAATAGGTCCCTCCCCAAATGGAAAGGCCAAGGCAAGCCAGTGACAAAATGGGTACACCGAAACCAAATCAAATTACACACGCCCCAGACAATCACCGAACTGACAGACTCTGAGACCAAAACCAAGGCGAGAGAACTCACCGGCAGGCACGCCTTGTTGGCTGCTCTACATTGTAGAGCTCTTAGCTGTGTTGTGCCTAGCCTATTGAGTTTCTCGCCTAAATAGTTTAAGCAACATAGGACCCTGTTTCCCGTGAAACAGTAAGAAACCTCCTCCCCTACCGAAACGGGATGATCACTTGGTATGTGTAACACACACACCATTAGTAATTTTTGTTTACATTTTCTTGTTTTATTATTATAAAAACGACCTCAAAGTGCCTGTGCAGAATAATGCTTCCTAAGATAGAGGGTTGACCTTTTGTTCCGTTTCCTGACTCGGTGTGAGACATGATCAAACATCAACCTCGCTAGCGGAATGAATTCAAACCTGTAGGTGCACTAGCCTGCTAAACCACCTGTGGTCACAAAATGTAGTTACTGTTTTGTTTTCTACCATTAGAGTGTGAGCCATTGCTCCTTAGTTTTTCGTTTGTTTGTTTTTACCAGACAAAATAATTATTTCCACTAGACGTTGAGCCATTTGCTCCTTATAGTCTGTTATCGTTTGAATTTTATTTTAACAAACGAAAGTATTATTTCCTCTCTTCTACTCTGGCCCTTGTTCCACTTTTCTCTTCTCTATCACCCTGGTTAGACCAGTACAACTTTATCAATAGGAGTAGAGAGCTCAGTGTAAAATGACTTAGGAGAAACCATGTCGTTTTGGGTGCATGATGTGGTCAATAACACTTTGACCTGCCAGCAATGACATGTTTTGACATTGTTGTGTTTCCCCTGGGAGCGTATGGTCGTGCTCGGGGAAGCCTTACACCCACCTGAATGACATTACAGACACTGCCTCCTGCCTCTCTCTCCCTCACATGGATGTTACCCCGCACCTAGCGGAACCTTGCATCCGCCTGGATGACACTACAGACACTGTCTCCTGTCCGCTCTTTCTTCCCCACATGAATGCTACGCCATGCCTGGAGGGCATTACACCCAGCTGAATGACAGTGTTTTGAATGAATTGACATTGTTTTGTTTCCCCTGGGAGCGTATGTCGTGCTCGGGGAAGCCTGAATGACCTTCAGACACTGTCTCCTGTTTCTCTCTCTCATGGATGCTGCTCCGTGACTAGCGGAACCTGGCATCCAGCTGAATGACAGTGTTTTGAATGAATTGACATTGTTTTGTTTCCCCTGGGAGCGTATGTCGTGCTCGGGGAAGCCTGAATGACCTTCAGACACTGTCTCCTGTTTCTCTCTCTCATGGATGCTGCTCCGTGACTAGCGGAACCTGGCATCCACCTGAATGACAGTGTTTTGAATGAATTGACATTGTGTTGTTTCCCCTGGGAGCGTATGTCGTGCTCGGGGAAGCCTGAATGACATTCAGACACTGTCGCCTGTGCACTCTCTCATAGAATCTACTCTGCACCCAGCAGAACTCTACACCTACCTGAAACGACCGTACAGACACTGCCTTTCCTACCTTTCCCCTGTGTCACAGGTGCTATCCTGGGCATCCAAGGGAGTGCTACGAACATTGACACCACTACAGGGGAACGCGACCCCACTGTCGAAAAAGGGGCCCTATGGGCAAGACAGACACCCCATTGGCCTCAACTTGACATCTTGTCCCGAATGGAGGTCAGGATATGTAACTAGGCCAAACGAAGGTCCACGAACGTTGTCTTCATTTATCCTAGAGAGGGGATATGTAGCCTGACATTGGGAGGGTTTGTAATTGACAATTATGCAAGTTGAACCGAACAATGGAAGGGGACCAGATTCCCTCCCCCCAAGTACCGGTGTCGCTCTGAGCAAGTAAGATCAGAGAGACGCCCCAATGGTGAGGTGAAATGGAGTAACATTTCTCCCTTACACTGGCTTGCTAAAAGTGCCAGATGCGCCCGTTTGTCTACAAACTGAATTAACAATCAACCACCCCTGGATTAACCTGACAGCAAAGGGGGGTTTTTGAGAGACCACAGACCAAATAAGAGAAAGAGAGAGGTGACTATCAGGACACGACCCAGGTCAGACCTGGGCTGACCGAGAGATGAACTCTCACAGGATGGATGGGGTGTCCTACCTCGTTACATTACAACAACACGCACGCACCACTGATACTCCAATCAGCAATACATGCTCCCTGTTTTTGTTCTCAATATAATCATTTTCTACCTGTTGACATATGGAAACTATGGAACATGTAAAATGAGTGAGCGAGGCTGAAGGGAGAGTGTGTGTGTGTGTGTGTGTGTGTGTGTGTGTGTGTGTGTGTGTGTGTGTGTGTGTGTGTGTGTGTGTGTGCGCGTGTGCGCACACATCTGTGTACTAACGCTTGAAAGAGGAGATGGCTCAGCGATAAGGAGAGAGAGTGATAGGTGCACAGGACAGCGTCTTTCCCCTCTTCCTGTGGGCCGTAAAAGCTTGGATAAACAATTCTGTTGACTCCAACTAACACTGGTTAAAACTGGTTTTGGAGTTAGACAAAGGAAAACGCCTAATTTAGTTTGAGACCCCCTTTTTCAATATAACGTGTGTCACCCAAAACACGTTGCTCAGTTTGGTGCTTCTTCTCCCCGAGACGCCGGCTGCCTCAGCCGGTGAGCTCTTAGAACTGCACCGCCACGGAAACCACGTACATCAGGACTTAGAGCGAGTCCCGTTTTGCTAACCACTTGTGGGTTTCCATATGAAACGATTTGATCGACTTTTCTATACTTTATACTTTAACCAAAGAAGGACGAGTAAAGTTACACTCGCGTGCAGGCTGGAAACTAATTTTGTCAACTTAACCCTGGTATCCAGTTTCCGAGCGCCGCTGAGGTTCCATCATCACAAAGGTTGGTCAAGGATGTATTTGATAACATTCAAGCTCCCAGAACGACATTCTTTTAATACAAAATAGTGTTCAGAACTAATGATAGGATTAGCTACCCTTTTGACGTAGTTTTGTCATTTAAATCTTAAAAGTGACGCCAACCATAGAGCCCTCCTCACGAGAACCTCTTTCCTCTTTCTTCTTCCTAAAACTATACTATCCATATTCTTTGCTACGTGTTTTAAACAGAACGAAGCTATAATTGTAATATCATTTTGACCAGATCGAATTTAATTGTGTACTACCATTGACTAACTCCGCTTCACCGCGCGAGCTATCAAGGGTAGGACTTACACCGGCCTGGCAAAATATATATTTTCAATGCACAACAGTTTATTTAGCTGAAGCTCATGTCTCCACTAAATACCTGTTGACGCGCTCGTTCATTTGCTATGTGGTATTATTTTTGAATGAATGATTGCACACAACCAGGTGCAAGCATTTTGTAACAGTATTTCGATATGAAATATCTCATTTTGCTGGTACAATCTAAACAAATCTCTGGACTATTCTTTGATTCCGTCTGTGTGTATTTGATTTGTTTTATATTGGGGGGAAACTGTAACACAGTATTTATTCATACCAGGTATTCGTAACTCACGTCTTCAGATAGACGTTTTTATGATAAGATACACAGTATGTACATAGTTTCAAATCGCTTCATTCCGAGTGGAAACTATGTGTATATTGACAGGCTAAGTGACTCACGTCTTCAATTGGACGTTAATGAGATGCAAGTAGATAGGAATTAAATGTGTATTCGATTCGCTGGCGAGTCGGGGTTGCATTTGATTTCTGGCTAATTGACATCATAATCTTGCCTAATAATCCCTACACAAGGATTTTAAGGCGCATAATCAAGGATTTTTGCCTGTGTTTTTTTCTGGAGGGTCTAAACTTTACAGAAAAACAAGCCCACGCTGACTTGGCAACGCTGCCTGCTGCTGCTGTTGCTTCTTTAAAGGAAACAATCCACACATCCACTAACTGAACGCCATGGTGCTGGGCTGAAGTAAATAATATAAAATAAAGTAAGGTCCGCACACTGGACTGAGCTCCAAAAGCTTACGGTTTTATTTTCTCACCACAGGGACATGACGTTTCGAGCCTCACAGCTCTTCATCAGACGATGAAGAGCTGTGGAAAGTCATAACTTTACGCCAGGACACTACAATCAGATGACCATTGTTGCACGATAAAATCCCCCTGGGAGTGTAAAAGTGGACCCAGAAGGGTGACGCCCATTTCCTGTCCGCCATTGAGCATCATTTTCCATGATGAGAAAGTGAAGTGGATTGTGGTAATTAAGGGGTTGGATGCTGATGGGATCCACACCACAGCTGTATAGCAGCTTGTTCTGTCCATCTCAGTGGTTCTCAAAGTGCGGTCTGGGCACCCCCAGGGGTCCTTGAGGCTATAGCATCAATTTAACTGATATGAACCCTATACTCTACATTAGATATTTGAAAGCTGATCTACAAAAGCTGATAAAAAAAACATTTTTAGCAACACAAAAGTTGTATGGGAGTCTCAAAACATAACACAAAACATAACACAAAACATACACAAACACAAAACATATTCAGATGGGGGTCCGCAGCCAAATGCATACAAACAGACAACTCTTCCACAACTCTGTAACTGTGCCTCCCAAACGTTGCATTGCATTATCTTGTAGTTTGTCATTTCCGTTCACGGACCGTTAAAGGGCCACTTCACCCCTTTTGCAACTAGAGCTTATTTTAATGATGTTTAGGACACAAGAAACACTTTCCTGGGGTGTTTATGTGTGTAATATGTTTTTTTTTAAATATTTTAGCCATGATGCCATGTTCATGACCAAAAACCTGTTATGAAAATGTGGTCTCACTTCCTTCCTGGACTACAAAGTCACACCTCCATGCAGCCTCCTCCCTCTTTACAAGGAGGGGAAGTGCACTAAATGGGCATTGTAGGAATTCGGCAATCCTGTCAAATCCACAAAAACACAGACTTCATTATTTTTCTGGCCATAGGGTGCAAATTTCAAATTGTGCTACTGTTATCTACTAAGAAATTCTATTAACATTGAGTGACTGCAGTTTCTTCCAGTGGTGAAATGTCTCTTTAATTATATTTCTATATATTCTATTTCTAAATAGGCTACTGTAGTGAAAATAGACAATCTACAAGCTCACAACACATTGATCGTCTATTTTCAATATAGTGAAAATAGACGATCTACAAGCTCACAACACATTGATCGTCTATTTTCAATATAGTGAAAATAGACGATCTACAAGCTCACAACACATTGATCGTCTATTTTCAATATAGTGAAAATAGACGATCTACAAGCTCACAACACATTGATCGTCTATTTTCAATATAGTGAAAATAGACGATGTGTTGTGAGGTTTGAGATTGATCCGCTACGAGGCGCTCACACCTAGGCTCATGACTCATGACTACATGGTTTGTTCTGGTCTGATGTCATGTTGTCACAGTCAGCTTCAAATAGTGCCTAAGTGGTTCATTCTTTTGTACATTTGGGTCATGATGAGGAACACGTTGGAGTTCCTCATCATTCCCCAAGTAGGGTCCGGGGACCCCCAGGGACACTTGGGGTGGTTCCAGGGAGTCCCCAGCCTAATTAGTCAATATCATCACAATCACATTAACCACTTTTAACTGTATTTTACACTTTGGCTATTAAAAAAGAGCAAATATAGCAAGCTCACATCATGTCACGTATAGTGCCGGGGATCCGGCATGCGGGAACAACGGTCGGACTAGCGGTCGAACATGCACTGCTCCCGTAGCCTGGTTAATAAACCAGACCGAATCAGCCGTTGGCAAAAAAAATTTGCCTACCAGCGGATTACGGTCTGGCGAGGCTCAGTAGCACGCCTCTTTCCTACAACCGAGAACAGGTCGGGCCAATCGGGACACGGTATGCAATATGGGCGGGCTTTGGTACAGTGACGTTCAATGCTTGAGACCTTTTGACTGACAGTAGCTCTGACCAATTGCGTCAAAGAGACATTGTATGAACCCGCCCCCCGGGAAATGAAATCCAAGTGGAGCCAGCCCAGACTAATATACCGCGACAGTGTTGTGTGATATAAGTCTGGCTTATTAGCCAGGCTACTGCTCCCGTGCTTGCAGTTATGGTTAGGTTAGGGTTTGAGGTATAGGTTGTCGGTCTAATGTCGGACCAATAGTGTCGGAAAGCCTATACCAGGGGTGGGCAACTGGCGGCCCGGGGGCCACATGCGGCCCCCACCTTCACTTAATGCGGCCCTCAGGTTAATGTCAGAATTCTGATATAATATTGGTTTCAGCTGATTACAATTCCACAACATGCAAACATGACCCGCTTTAATTACTTCAGTCTAAATTAGTAGCTCAATGCTTCAACACAAGTATAATTAAAGGCATTTGAAATGAAAAATATTAATTTTCAGGATTCTGATTAAAAAAATAGCAAAAATTCAAGATTTCAATTCGAATATAGCAAAAATAGCCGATCTACAAGCTCAAAACGCGTCGCAGCGCGACGCGTTTTGAGCTTGTAGATCGGCTATTTTTGCGACGACCGTAATATATGGCCCTAGGGAGTGAGTGTTGAAATATAGTGGCCCTCTCCATCGTCAAAGTTGCCCACCGCTGGCCTATACCTATGTTTTATACATAACATTGTGGGGGTCCTTGGCATGACAAAGTTTGAGAACCACTGTCCTGCAATACAATCTCTGTGTGAATGAGGTATGGCCACCCAAGGTGAGAGACGGGAGGGATGCATTGAGAAGATGTTGCTCTGTGTGAATGAGGTATGGCCACCCAAGGTGAGAGACGGGAGGGATGCATCTCTGTGTGAATGAGGTATGGCCACCCAAGGTGAGAGACGGGAGGGATGCATTGAGAAGATGTTGCTCTGTGTGAATGAGGTATGGCCACCCAAGGTGAGAGACGGGAGGGATGCATCTCTGTGTGAATGAGGTATGGCCACCCAAGGTGAGAGACGGGAGGGATGCATTGAGAAGATGTTGCTCTGTGTGAATGAGGTATGGCCACCCAAGGTGAGAGACGGGAGGGATGCATTGATAAGATGTTGCTCTGTGTGAATGAGGTATGGCCACCCAAGGTGAGAGACGGGAGGGATGCATTGAGAAGATGTTGCTCTGTGTGAATGAGGTATGGCCACCCAAGGTGAGAGACGGGAGGGATGCATCTCTGTGTGAATGAGGTATGGCCACCCAAGGTGAGAGACGGGAGGGATGCATTGAGAAGATGTTGCTCTGTGTGAATGAGGTATGGCCACCCAAGGTGAGAGACGGGAGGGATGCATTGATAAGATGTTGCTCTGTGTGAATGAGGTATGGCCACCCAAGGTGAGAGACGGGAGGGATGCATTGAGAAGATGTTGCTCTGTGTGAATGAGGTATGGCCACCCAAGGTGAGAGACGGGAGGGATGCATTGATAAGATGTTGCTCTGTGTGAATGAGGTATGGCCACCCAAGGTGAGAGACGGGAGGGATGCATTGATAAGATGTTGCTCTCACATGTTCCATTTTCAAAAGGAAGGATTTCCTCGCTTTTGCCATGGAAACCACAGTTATGCTTGACAGGAGAAAATAACAACCTCCTCCTCCTCTCCTTCACATCCATCCTCTCACGCAGAGAGACGCACGCACGCACGCACGCACGCACGCACGCACGCACGCACGCACGCACGCACGCACGCACGCACGCACGCACACACACACACACACACACACACAAGCGCGCCAACGGAAGCGGTCCTGCTCCCTTCCCAAAAAAAAAAAACACACACCATGGGTCGCTCCTTCTCGGCTGCACTAATAAGATTTACAAGGTATCGTTGCCTTTCATCATTTTATTTTTCTCCCCGTTGAAACATTTATGGACGTTCATAAAGAAACACACCATTAGAGCTGAGGGCCCCTACACTACAGTAAGTGTGGCGTTAATAAATCATGTTTAATAAAAAGAGACATCCAAACAAGGCAGCGGGGGGGTGCCCCCCCCCCCCCCCCTTCCTGCCCGTCCCTCCGTCCAAACGAGGCTAGCCATGAATATTTAGGGACATGTGGAAGTAACATGGACCGTGTCGTTCAGACTGGTGAAGAATTCATGACGCTAGCAGCCAGCCAGCCAGGCTTTAGACCTGCTATCTGTAAGTGGGATGATGTGTGCATGCAGGCTCTGACATACACGGAGCGCAACCGTGCTTACTCTGCCAACGCGAGGAGATTGGAGTGGCGCAGCTATATATACACACATACACACACACCCCGGTATATACATACTCTGTGTGTGTGTGTGTGTGTGTGTGTGTGTGTGTGTGTGTGTGTGTGTGTGTGTGTGTGTGTGTGTGTGTGTGTGTGTGTGTGTGTGTGCACGCGCAAGGGTGGCAGCACGGAGGTGAAGCTCCGGAGGACGCCGTTGTAGTTAATGTTTTAATATTAACAACCACACCCGTTGTTATTACCATCGTCAATGTAATAAGGTGCTGCTAAGATGCAGTTGCAAGTCGTGTGTGTGTGTGTGTGTGTGTGTGTGTGTGTGTGTGTGTGTGTGTGTGTGTGTGTGTGTGTGTGTGTGTGTGTGTGTGTGTGTGTGTGTGTGTGTGTGTGTGTGTGTGTGTGTGTGTGTGTGTGTGTGTGTGTGTGTGTGTGTGTGTGCGCGCCACAGCCATGTGCTTGTGTACCCCCTTTCCATTAGGGTAGAAGGATATACCCTACCCTAAATACCCACCTGTTTAGACTAGCCTTTCCAAGCTGACTTGATTTTAACTTGTTACATACGTGTACAGTACTGCTTTATTGCTTTTAATTCTCATCTTTTTCTTGTTTTTTTCCTAATAAAGTAGTCCTTTTAGAACGCGCGCACACACACACACACACACACACACACACACACACACACACACACACACACACACACACACACACACACACACACACACACACACACACACACACACACACACACATGTTGAGGTGGTGTGTTTACACGGTGAATAAATCATGCTAATGATTTGTGTACAACAAGGAGAACATGGAGATTGGATTTGTATATTTTTCCTGGCATTTCTCGAGTGTAAAATACATATTTGGCAAGGAAAGGAGTGTACCGAGGGGGGGGGGGGGCGTATACAAATCAGAGACATACATTATAGCGACTACTTGCGTGCGTTTGTGTGTGCGTTTCTAACTGAGGCTATAAGTCATTGAAATCTGTTTCATTTTCTTTTTTTCATGTCATGTGAAAGCAGTGAATCATAGCTTCAAATTGACATATTGGTTGTTCAGTTTGACCCACCAGTTTTGGAGATATGGCTTATAGAGTAATGTCTTGTTGTTGAGAAAACAGACTTGAAAGGTTCACTCCTGTGGTCTACACCTACAGTAGCTACATGTTTAAGCATTTATTTCATATTTACATGTCGATTTCAGCTCTGACATTTTTGTGAGCTTGTAGATCGGCTATTCTCGGCCAAAGCTTTCCCCCACAATGCGCTGGGATTTATTTAGGTTGTTTAACAGTGTGTTTGTCTCTCCTCTGCAGATGGAGGTGGATGCGGACGAGAAGCGCCATCGCACACGCTCAAAAGGTATCTGCTCACACGCACACGCACGCACACACACACTCTCGTGCATGCACGCTTCCAATCACAGTTGCCGCTGTTCAGGGTGACCTTCCCTCCCTCGAGACGCACACGCGGACAGACACGCACGCATATGAGCGCGTATGTGTGTACACCTATGCTTGTGCAGGTGCGTGCACACACTCCGCGCTGCACAAATCCCAGACCGTCACAGTTCAATTGACTTTTTTCACTCTACTCTTGACCACCCTCTCTCTCTCACTCTCTCTCTCTCTCTCTCTAGTTATCTCTCTCTCTCTAGCTCTCTCTCTCTCTTCTACCATACACATAGCCTATATTTGCATGTCAACACAAACAGGGTTCAATATGACGATGTTGTTTTCACCAGCCGTACAAGGACGTGTCACATGCCGTGAGCTCTAATGGTATACTCTCTCTCTCTCTCTCTCTCTCTCTCTCTCTCTCTCTCTCTCTCACCCACAGTGCCTGTGGACCCGGCGTTAACAGAACTCTTCAGGTCAGTGAGATCATGCAAGGGCACACACACACACACACACACACACACACACATGCTGTATAATGACACACGCACACTCGCACGCGCGCAGATATTGACTCTCACACGCATATAGAATCAACAATTGGCTGCAGTCAAATGGAAGCTCTCCAGAGAACACGCTGCCTTAACAGCGGGCGAATCAGCGACTCTGGGCGATACAAATCTCCTATTGGGCGTTCCTGCTGTCATTCGTCATTAATTTGTCATTTGTTTTGTTCGTAGAGGGTAAACAAAGCAACACATGAATGACGTTCCTCCGCCCCCTTTTCGACTATCGCCTCTTCTTCGCCTGCTATCAGCAGTGGTTGCCAGGTCCCATACATCAGTGGTTCCCAAACTTTTTCATGTCAAGGACCCCCAAATTGACACTGATTAGCCTGCGGACCCCCATTTGAAGAGATATGCCAGGGTCCCCCATAAGAGAAGACTTTTATACGGCTCTAGCAGATATTCTCAACCCGTTTAATTTCAAGATCCCCCAGTTTGACTTGCATTAGTCTATACGGACCCCCATTTAATGGCATTTCTATCTCTGGGACCCCCAAGTTATATTGTGAAATCAATGTTAATTTAACTCTGAGATTGTAGGTTCCATTTGTACACTCTCATAGTTACAGACCCATAAGGGTCCATTTGGTTCATAACTATCATTTAGCTGGGGACCCCCTGGAACTCCCTCAAGGACCCCTGGGGGTCCCTGGACCCCACTTTGGGAACCACTGCCATACATAGACAAATAAAGCACTTCCGGAAAATCCACCAGACTGTCGCCCGCTGTTAAAAACGTATTGTCAGTTATACTTGGTTGCATGTTGGTGTTGTGCTCTGTCAGAAGATGTTGCTCACAAATGTTGCGTGTTGTGAACTTGTACAGTATATCTGCCATTTACAGCATGCAACGCCAGCATGCAACTAAGTACATTTACTTAAGTACTGTACTACTTATGTAGAATTTTGAGGTATTTGTACTTTACTTGAGTATTTCCAATGTCCAGTACTTTCAGAGGCAAATATTATATTACTTACTTTTTTGGAAAACTTTAGTTACTTTGTAGATTTCCATTATTACAAAACATACATTCAGCCCTATACACATTTTCGCCATTTGAAAATAGCCGATCTACAAACTCACAATGTGTCGCGATGTGACGCATTGTGAGTTTGTAGATCTGCTATTTTCATTTTTATGCATTTGAAAACATGAAATGGGAGTGCTTTCAACTTTTTTGCTTTTAAGTACTTTTTAATGCCAATACTTCTGTACTTTTACTCAAGTACATTTCGATTTCCAGACGTTTTACTTGTAACAGAGTATATTTACATTGCAGTATTAGTACTTTTACTTAAGTAAAACATGTGAGTACTTTTTTCCACCACTGACTGCAAGTATAAATCAGGCTTAACCATTTTAAACCCCATATGGTTGAGCAGAGTCCCCCAGGGCTCAATACTAGTGAGTTTTCTGTGGGGAAAGCTTTTTATTGCTGGAAAATAGTCAATCACCAAAATTTGTCGATCTACTATTTTCAGCAAAACCTTTCCCCACAATACGGATGCTGGGCGGTTGATTGGTTATGCCGACTGCCACCTGCGTCTTTCTCTCTCTTCTGCTATTCACCTGCCTCTCTCCCTCTCTCTCTCTCTCTCTCTCTCTCTCTCTCTCTCTCTCTCTCGCTCTCTCTCTCGCTCTCTCTGTAAACGGCTTCAGTGTCACAAAAAATAATAATACGACGGTACAGTAATTATCACAACGAAATACATTTCTCTCTCTCTCTCTCCCTCTCTCCCTCTCTCTCCCTCTCTCTCTCTCTCTCTCTCTATCTGTGTGTCTCCGGTTACTGTAATACAATTTCCCTTTATGAAATATTCAATAAGAGAGTTTTCTCATCTTCTTGAGTGTTCCGAGGAAAACGAGCTAAATAATTCTGTTTTTGTCTCGTTGCACTTGACGATATTTAACATGATAGCCAATTATCAGTTCCGTTCCTCATACAACAGGCATATTCTCTCGAGTTCTCTTTTCTCTGTCACTGGCCGCCCTCGCGGTAATGTGGCTCGTTTCAAGTCAGTGAAGGGTGTGTCCAACCACAATTAAATTGCAGAAACCTTGCATGTCCAAATCAGTTACTTCAGCAAAGCATAATAATAACCTGCATTCCAATGGATCCAACGTATAGGAATTATTTAGTCACAAGCTCGCGTTAATATACTTTTTTTTATTAAGTGGTGCAAACCACTTCCTTAAGTGGGTGGGTAGCTGGCTGGCTGGCTGCCTGGGTATGAGCACGAAAACAGCATGGTAACTCTGTCATTTCTCAACCGTTTCGGACGCGGGGCGGCTCGCCGGAATCAGGCCGGCACCTTGGGTGCGTTCCTGTGGGTCTGGACCCCCCCCCCCCCCCCACACACACACACTTACACCACTTACTTCACATGGGTGTGATTTTTAAATATATGTTTATTAGTAGCAGGTTTCAACAATTTAAGTTTAGTTTGAACATGCCATTTTTTTCCATTTTCTCCCTCACCCCATCCCTCCCCCCACAGTTATCATCATCATTAAAACAATATAAAAAAAATAACAATAATAATGGAGTACAGACACACAAAAACAACAACAACAAAAAAGTCCAGTCCAATCAAACAACCATGCATATTTGACCAAGTGTAAACAATAGGACACAAAAAACGAATTTAAACACAGATGACAAAAACAATATAAATAACAAAAATAAAATAAAATAATTATCATTATGAGTTGGTTTATTCGACTTCAAGAGATAGTCACAAGTTATGTTAGAAAAGATTGCGTTGAATCGGAATGTTGTCACCCCCTATGAATGATATACTCCTTTATAGACAATTCTATCATTATGAGAAAGCAAAAACAAACACATAGTATTGACTCAATTAGTCTGTCGGAAGTACTCTCAGATTCTCAAAAAAGGTAATAAATGGCTGCCAGCTAGAAAATAACTGTTCTGTTGAACCTCTAATTGTAAACTTTATTTTTTCCAATTTTAAAAACCCCATAATATCCTTAAGCCAGATAGCTATAGAAGGAGGAGTTGGGGATTTCCATCCCAACAATATTCTACGTCTTGCTATCAGTGTGGCAAATGCCACCATATTAGACTGTTTCTGGGTTCATTAATCTGATGGTACCCCAAAAATAGCTATCTGGGGTGACGGCTCCAAACGAACCTCAAATATATCAGACAAAATCTCAAATATTTTAGTCCAATAGTGTACCAGCTTGGGGCAAGACCAGAACATGTGTGTGTGATTAGCTGGTGAGAGAGCACACCTATCACTTTATCATCAATTCCAGGATATATTGTGTCAAGTTTAGATTTGCAGTAATGAAGTCTATGAAAGACTTTGAATTGAATAAGGCCTAGTCTAGCACATGATGTTGATGTGTTGACTCGATCAATAGCCCCATCCCACCATTCATCAAGAAAGGTTTCACCCAACTCGGTCTCCCACCTATTCCTATATTCTTGTCCATAGGGAGGATGTTTAATCTCATAAGAGATTGATAAATCACTGAAATATGGCCCCTTTGCCCAGGATGCAGTATTAGAAGGTTGTCCCATGGTTTATTCGCTGGTTTCTCAGGGTAGGAGGGACATTGATTTTTAACAAAGTCTCTAATTTGAAAGTATCTGAAAAGATTATTGTGGGGTAGATCACATTTGGTACGAATTTTCTCAAAACTATACTGAATATATAGAGATCTGAGAATTTGACAAGACCTTTATCTTTCCTGTAGCTTAGCTTTCTCTGTTTGAAAGCTAAGTCTGACATAGAGGGAGGGAATAGGTCAATTTATAGAGCCATCTTTAAAGATTTAAACTGTGACCAAATCTTAATGGTGGCAATTACTACTGGGTTTTGGGTAAATTTAGATGGTGATAGGGGTAATTTAGAATAGAGTACTACTGGGAGAGACATTGAGTGGCATGATTTAAATTCCAGTACACACCAGTCAGTCAGAGGGGAGTGGAACCAGTAGGCCATTTTCTGAACATTGGCTGACCAATAAGTAAAATTGGGTAGAGCTAACCCCCCATCATCACGGCTCCTTTGTAGAACAGAAATTTAAATTCTGGGCTGTTTACCTCCCCAAATAAATGCCGAAATCATCTGATCTAAAGATTTAAAAAAGGGTTTAGGCAAGAATAATGGAATACATTGAAAGAGGTATGGTCATTCGTTAATATACTTTTCATTGGTTTACTATTTATTGAAACCCACGGACAGACTTTAAACTTGGCGTCCCTATTTCCACGTCTCGAAAAAAATAAATATATATAGGCCTTAGGCCTATATATCTAAAGTATCAGCTGTACAAGCTTGTAGGTCAGCTTTTTCCAGATACTTTTTCACAACACCGTCTTACGACGATACTGATAAAACAGAAGATGCAAGGTTTGCCCATTAGTGTGGATATTTTCATCTTCTCCAGGGTGTGCTGCTCCTTCATTCAACATCTATCTGTCCACGTCCTCCCTGGTAGGCTATACTGCAGGTGTAATGCAGGTGATCTATCTGTCCACGTCCTCCCTGGTAGGCTATACTGCAGGTGTAATGCAGGTGATCAGCATGTGTTCCTCCCTGGTAGGCTATACTGCAGGTGTAATGCAGATGATCAGCATGTGTTCCTCCCTGGTAGGCTATACTGCAGGTGTAATGCAGATGATCAGCATGTGTTCCTCCCTGGTAGGCTATACTGCAGGTGTAATGCAGGTGATCAGCATGTGTTCCTCCCTGGTAGGCTATACTGCAGGTGTAATGCAGGTGATCAGCATGTGTTCCTCCCTGGTAGGCTATACTGCAGGTGTAATGCAGGTGATCAGCATGTGTTCCTCCCTGGTAGGCTATACTGCAGGTGTAATGCAGGTGATCAGCATGTGTTCCTCCCTGGTAGGCTATACTGCAGGTGTAATGCAGGTGATCAGCATGTGTTCCTCCCTGGTAGGCTATACTGCAGGTGTAATGCAGGTGATCAGCATGTGTTCCTCCCTGGTAGGCTATACTGCAGGTGTAATGCAGGTGATCAGCATGTGTTCCTCCCTGGTAGGCTATACTGCAGGTGTAATGCAGGTGATCAGCATGTGTTCCTCCCTGGTAGGCTATACTGCAGGTGTAATGCAGGTGATCAGCATGTGTTCCTCCCTGGTAGGCTATACTGCAACTGTAAGGCAGGCGATCAGCATGTGTTGCCAGATTTTACAAAAAGAAACAAACAGCCAGGTCTCTGAAACCTAGCGTGGCCCATGATTTCTGGTCTAGAGGGGCGGGTGCCGGCAAGATCACGGCAGTGGATTGCATGGTTCACCAATCCGAGCATTGTATAGAGCGTCGCAGTCCCGCCCCCTTTCATGACGACGCCAGGCCCATGAAATGAATCCCAATGCATTTTTCCCATAGACATTTCAAAAAGTATTTATTATTATTATTATTCAAGTATTTTTATTGAAGTTTGCACATAAGACAGGACAGACAAGAGATACATGACAACAATTACAGAACAGATACAGGACAAAACAACAACACCAGTACTCAACATTCATGTATAAAATATAAAAGTCTGAAAAACAAGTATTTATTTAAAGACCTTTTAAGCGTCGTACGAAGGCAACTCGAGTCGTGACAAATCATGACAACAAACACAATATTTTGGACCAAACAAATAATTAAAAGAAGAAAAACAACAACAAAAGTTTTGTAACCTTCCGTTTTTTTTTCTACTTTCTAATTCTTTGTTTGGCCCAAAACATTGTGTTTATTGTCATGATTTGTCACGACAAGAGTTGGCTTTGTCTGCGGCGTAAACGTCTTTAAATAAATACTTTCTGAAAAGTCTATGAGGAAACTGAACAGGGATTTCTTTTCCGGGTCTCTCGAGGGGGCGGGACTGCGACGCTCTATTTGGGCACGCACTCCCTTCTGAAAATATGTGTTTTCAGATGGGAGTGGTTAAAGTGGTTAAACGCTGAAGCGACACCGATGCGTTCCCGTCCTAAATGGGTTAAAAATGGGCACTGGTGCTCCTTTAAAGGACCACTTCACCACTTTTTAACCTATCTTCATATAATAGGTCCTCACTAATAATCATGATAAAATGGCACAATTTCTTTCTACTCAGTCTGTGTCTCATAGGAGGTCTGTGGGCAGTTTAGAAACCGTCTTCCAGTGACATCATCATTAGGCAGATTCTTTTTTAAACAAAAATGTTTAGATTTCCATTATCGTGAGAACGATGGCTTCCATTTTCGCATTGCAACTTTTCAGGACTAGAAAGCCTGCAGTTTTTATTAGCTTGTATTCCCCATCGATGATGTCACTGGAAGACGGTTTCTGAACTGCCCACAGCCCTCCTATGAGACACAGACTGAGTAGAAAGAAATGGTGCCATTTTATCATGATTATTAGTGAGGACCTATTATATGAAGATGGGTTGAAAAGTGGTGAAGTGGTCCTTTAAGCCCAATTCATAATGGTAAACAACTAAACACCACTATGCAGAAGGGTGTCCATAAAGTGACATCCTATATAGGTGGACTTACAGTAGTCCGTCTGTCCAGGTTTACCACTTCAGCTCTATGTGCATTTCGGCCATTTGAAAATAGCCGATGTACAAGTTCACAATGCATCACGATGTGACACATTGTGAGCTTGTAGATCTGCTATTTTCAAAATATATGTAGACATTTGAAAACCTGAATAGAGACATTCTGCATAATGAGTACTTTTACTTTTGGTACTTTAAGTACATTGTGATGCCAATATTTTTGCACTTTAAGGGGCGACTCACACGTGCACAACAGATTGGTGTATGCTTGTTGTATGAGATGTATAGCTGATGCAAGCTCGCAATGCATTTCCAATGGGAGTCACATGGTTTGACACAACATTTGTGTTGTATGAGGG
>NC_136799.1:13123149-13186530 GCF_951216825.1 Electrona antarctica | reverse complement strand
CCACCACACACACACACACACACACACACACACACACACCACACACACACACACACACACACATACGCACACACTCGCAATGTCACAGTAACCTGACAGCTCAGCGACAGGAGGACCCCACCTCAGGAGACCCCCGTTGTTATTTTTCTGTTCCTGCAATGCAACGCCCCTTTAACGAGTGCAATGGAGACTCATTTGCATATCATGCATAAGAGTCACTGATTAGCCTATACTACTGTACATGGAGTCATATTCTTTCTTTCCTTCTTGCTTGTATAAGCGAGGGACACATACAGTATAGGTGGGTTAGTGCAGGGGTTCTCAACGTTTTTGGCCGGGGACCCCCGGAAATGCTTTGGCAATGTCTCGGGACCCCCGCCCCGCCCCCTCCCGACCCCCAATATAAATTGACTGCTACAATAACCTTAAACCATTTTGGGCGGGAACCCCTTTTGGTGTTTTAAGCATTGTTATAATTTAGCTATTGAAAAATAGCAGATCTACAAGCTTGTAGGTCTGCTATTTTTGAAAAATCGTGAAAATAATTTTTAAAAATTCTTTTTTTTTTTTTTTTTTTTTTGAAAATAATTTGGGGACCCCCTAAAATAATTTGGCGACCCCCCGAGGGGTCGCGACCCACGGGTTGAGAACCCCTGGGTTAGTGCAGGGTGTCACAAAGACCCCCATAGTAAGCGAGGGACACATACAGTATAGGTGGGTTAGTGCAGGGTGTCTTAAAGACCCCCATAGTAAGCGAGGGACACATACAGTATAGGTGGGTTAGTGCAGGGTGTCTTAAAGACCCCCATAGTAAGCGAGGGACACATACAGTATAGGTGGGTTAGTGCAGGGTGTCTTAAAGACCCCCATAGTAAGCGAGGGACACATACAGTATAGGTGGGTTAGTGCAGGGTGTCTTAAAGACCCCCATAGTAAGCGAGGGACACATACAGTATACAGTTGGGTGCCACCGATATTGTCCCTTATCATTTGACCCATTTAGGCCTGACCTCAAAATTAAAAAAAATCCTTCTAAATCCTCCAGTTTTCTGAAATAAATATTTTCACGATTTTTCAAAAATAGCAGACCTACAAGCTCGTAGCGCGCCACTCGGTGGCGCGCTATGAGCTTGTAGATCTGCTATTTTTCAATAGCTAAATTATAACAATGTTTAAAACACCAAAAGGGGTTCCCGCCCAAAATGGGTTAACAATATCGATGGCCTCCAACTGTAGGTGGGTTAGTGCAGGGTGTCACAAAGACCCCCATAGTAAGCGAGGGACACATACAGTACAGGTGGGTTAGTGCAGGGTGTCACAAAGACTCCCCTAGGCTCCTTCCTCACTCCTTAGCAGCTTATATCTGCTATTTTCACAATTATGGAACGTTTAAAAGGATATTTGACAATAGTAATGTGACCAAAATATGGACGCCACAATGATCGTATGCATTGAATTTGAATTTAAATCTACATTATTTTATGATTTTTTGTTTATTGTGATTTTGGCTGGCATGCACCCCCCCCCCTCCCCCGGGGCCGCCACTTTTAAAACCACTGGCTTAGTGTCTCTGCTGTACGTAGGCGGAGCGTTTAGTGCTCGTTAGATTTTAAATGTGCGTCCCGCGTTCTCCATCAAAGAGCCTGTTTGTTGTATGTGGTCGTAATGGAGAGCGCTGAAAGGCACTTGAACCTTCTCAAAGGTCCAATGAACAAAATACAGAAGCGAGCAGCTATTATTTGCCATCCATTATAGCTGGTGTTGGACAGTAATTAGCATCTCTAGCAGGCGCTGTTTTTTTGTTTTTTTTGTTTTAGGTGTCATGCGTTTAATATTAGTCAAGAACGCTAAGCGCCATTGTTGCAGCGATTCCCCGGTGTAAAATTTTCCGTTTGAAAAATACAAACAATATACTTCATATCGTTGCTGTCGGGCAGAAACGATGCTTTTGGATTTGAATCCTAAAAAGTAACAGTTTTGGACATGCGGTTTCTACCCGACAGAGATGATAATGGCTTCCTCTGAACTATACTGAAATAGAAAAAATAATAATTATAATAATCACACACAACAAAAACGACTGAATTGAAAAAAACGTGTCCATTTGGTTGATCTTGTGCCAGCAGTGCCAGCAGTGCCATGGACTCATGAGTTAAATTCAACACACAGGATTCCGCGGTGAATCCTCCATCCGATGCTGCAACAAAGAAGCTATCTGAGATCGGGCCGGCAGATGGGGAGGACAAAATAGGGTAGAGGGCGCGGGACGAATTTCTATCTCCCGTTCCCAGATCTCTCTCTCTCTCTCTCTCTCTCTCTCTCTCTCTCTCTCTCTCTCTCTCTCTCTCTCTCTCTCTAGCCCTCCTACCCTCGTCTCCCTCCCACTCACCTATCCTCCTCTCCTCTCCTCTCCTGCCAGCCTGCCTGCCTTGGCAGCCGCTAACCTGCTGGGACCGGCCCTTGATTTATTTGGAGAGGGCCTCGGAACGGGGCCAGGATGAGTGGCATTTTAATGTGCTTTTGAGATGTTTGGTCACAAGCACTATTGATCACAACGCTGCAGCACACGCGCTCCTGCGCACACACACGCGCACACACGCACGCACACACACACACACACACACACACACACACACACACACACACACACACGCAAGCACACACGCACACGCACACACACACACACATCCCCGCTGTCCCCCAGACCCTCCCTGCCGCCCAGGGGGAGAGGTCTGGCTGTCAGGCAGGGAATGAGTTTCCATGTGGGCTTAGATTAATGAAATGAGGCCCTCGGTTCGGGGGGTACTGGGGGGTCACACCATTAAGGAATCCCCAGGCCGGGCGAGATTGAGCCTGCCAGCCCGACCTGACACTGACTGACTGATGGACGTCCGAGCACAGAGAGAGAGAGAGAGAATGAGAGAGAGAATGAGAGAGAGAATGAGAGAGAGAGAGAGAATGAGAGAGAGAGAGAGTACGTGTGTAGCACAATAGATGAGCTATCCGAGTTCTAGGACACACTGACATATTCTACAGACTTGGTGAAACACTGAAGCAGAGAGAATGCACTATTAGTCCGGCAGCCAACAGGCTTCTTTTGTTTAAAGTGGGAAATTTGGTATATAGTCTTTGGTAATTTGGTAAAAAACGGCCATAGACGTCATGACAAATGTGATGAGGTCAGCACATTTTGGGCACATTTGGGCAAGTGGCTATGGCTGTTTGTAGCCCAAGGAGTGTATTTTGTGCGAAACGAATGCTTGGAATGGATTCAGAATCATGAAAACCCCCTAGTTTCGTCACATGCTACTTAAAGCAAAAGGAAAGTTTGACATTTTTGCCTCCAAAGGATGTTAATGGTAGGATCACAAGAAACCCCTTTAAAAAAAAGCCGGTCAGCAAGTGGATTCATGAATCTATGTACGTATATAGACAATATTGTAGGCCAATAAAAAAGACTATATACCAAATTTCCCACCCGACCACCTCGGCTGCCGGACTATATACTGTATGGGATCCCAACAATTCCATCCATCCTACAGTGAGTCGGGGTCGGGTGGGTAATATTATAAGCCTTTTTGGCCGGGTTGTTTCTCATCTCCAATATACACATTCACTTACCACCACTGTGGGGTTTTTTTTTACCGGCCACTCTCCCTTCTCAATGCCTAATTTGTACTTTTGTACGCGCCTGTTGTCGCACAGCACCGGAAATAGTCAATCTACAAGTCGACTATTTTCGGCACGTGGCACAGGCCGCGCACCAAAGTAAAACGGGGGCTTTTACGCGGCCTTGCACCATTCATTCACATCAGGTCTTACTCTTTAAGTAGCGCGGAGCCGGTGGAAACATCCAGCGGTTGTTGGAACCAGGGATATTTCACAGCTGAGTGAGCCTGCCCAAAGCATGTTTAGCTCTCTTACACTGTAGCCTGGACAGGGAGGGGGGGGGGCTTTATTTGATGGCCAAAACACACAACTGCACAACTCATCGGGATTCTGGACGCGTGGGGGCATGGTTGATGAAATGTGTGCGCAGCAGCAGGCACACACACAAGCGCGTGCACGCCCACACACATAATAACACACCGGAGAGCCAAATACTCAAACGGCTTACTACAGCGTTGGAGGGGGGTGGGGGAGGGGAGAGGGGGGTGGGGGGCCAGGTTTCGGCTCCAGGCTCCCAGAGGTTTGATGAGTGAAATGGATTAAGCCCCTGTGATCAATAGCCTGAGCGAATACACAGATTATCAGATTATCAGATTAGAATCTGTCCCCCTACTGCCAAGGGGAGCCAGAGAATACATTAAAACCTGAGGTGCCTTGGCAAGATTCAATTAATCAGACCACAGGTCTGTCTCCCCCCCCCCCACACCCCGCCCCCACCCCACCCCACCCCTTTAAAGTCAATTCCAGGAGAGCGGTATTGTTTTGCCGCAGTTGGCATACGTCAGAGCAAGGGCATATCAGTCCACGGAACACAACCAACGCTGGTGGATTATGCACAGCAATCTTCTCTTCTGCCCCAAAGAAGAAGATCTGAATATAAATGACAGCTGAATATAAATGGAATCAAACTGCTTTGTTTTAGGTTTTTTTTCTTCTTTTTTTTCTTTTTTCTTTTTTTCTTCTTTTTTAATTACAAATCCAAATGTTTTACACTGTTGTAATAGTTGTCGTTGAGAAGGGGGGAGCAGCTTTATTATAATTGCTGGATAGCTAATGATCATGGGTGCAATAAAGCTGGGTTAAATGAACTTAGATTTCGTCTCCATTCCAGCATCACCCGCGGTGCCGTAAACAAACCATGCTAGCACACAGAGGCAGTCTAGGGTCAGACACTGTGACACAGTCACACACTGTGGTGTGCATGGACCATGCTAGCACACAGAAGCAGTCTAATGGGGCTGTGCAGTCAGACACTGTGGTGTGCATGGACCATGCTAGCACACAGAGGCAGTCTAGTGGGGCTGTGCAGTCAGACACTGTGGTGTGCATGGACCATGCTAGCACACAGAGGCAGTCTAGTGGGGCTGTGCAGTCACACACTGTGGTGTGCATGGACCATGCTAGCACACAGAGGCAGTCTAGTGGGGCTGTGCAGTCAGACACTGTGGTGTGCATGGACCATGCTAGCACTGTCACAGAAGCAGTCTAGTGGGGCTGTGCAGTCACACACTGTGGTGTGCATGGACCATGCTAGCACACAGAGGCAGTCTAGTGGGGCTGTGCAGTCACTGTGGTGTGCATAGACCATGCTAGCACACAGAGGCAGTCTAGTAGGGCTGTGCAGTCAGACACTGTGGTGTGCATGGACCATGCTAGCACACAGAGGCAGTCTAGTGGGGCTGTGCAGTCAGACACTGTGGTGTGCATGGACCATGCTAGCACACAGAGGCAGTCTAGTGGGGCTGTGCAGTCAGACACTGTGGTGTGCATGGACCATGCTAGCACACAGAGGCAGTCTAGTGGGGCTGTGCAGTCAGACACTGTGGTGTGGCATGGGAGCCTTCCGGCACTGCCATCGTTCTGGTGGCAGTCAGCGCAGCAACTGCCTCTCTGCCAAACTCATACCAAACCACCAGCCACCCACCTGCCACCCCTCCCCCTCCCACCCCCAATTCCCAAAGCCTGCAACAGACAGACTAGCACCTTGGCACAGTCGGCGGGCGGGCAAGTAACATTAGCAGTCGTGGCTATAGCCAGGTTTTGACCAAGGATTGTATTTAAGTAGACTTTTGAGGTACTTAAATGTTTTGATACTTGATACTTTATGAAGTGAAAACGGTCTGGTACTCAGGCTATCTCTGTGTTTTTATTGTCTGTTTTTATATCTATCATTGTCTGTGTTTTATTTGGACCTATTGTGTCCACTACACTATCTCAGATATAAGTAAATATTGTGCATTTTTATGCGTCTCATGACTTAACTCACCACGCTAGCAAAATTGCATCTGAGCCAGTGTTGCATCTTTTATTTTTGGAGTGTCGCTTTTTCCACTTGGTGGTTTGGAGTTGAGTTATTTTCAAAGCTGAGCAGAGCACCCACTGCCTTAACCAAGGGCAGTTTCCAAAGGAAGCGCACCAGCTTTTCTTTCTTTAGACTGACAGACTTGCGCCTTGGCACAGACGGTGGCAGGCTAATTAGCATTTAACCCATTTTGGGCGGGAACCCCTTTTGGTGTTTCAAGCATTCTGTTATAGGCCTACTTTAGCTATTGAAAAATAGCAGATCTACAAGCTCATACGAGCTTGTAGGTCTGCTATTTTTGAAAAATCGAAGAACCACTGACATAGAAACATAGCTTTTTCAGAAAACTGTCAGGATGTAGAAGACATTTTTAGAATCTGATCTCAGGTCAAAATGGGTTAACAGTGGGGTGGCTAGCCAGGCGAGGCTACTGTATAACTGTCTGCCCCTCTCTCTTATCTCTCCCCCTGCAGTGTGTACGGTTGCCCCCTGGCCAAGAAGAGGAAAGGTGCAGACCGGCCGGCCCTGGAGCCCCCCTCCCCGAAGAGGGGGGCCTACCTGGAGGACGCCATGGACAACTCCACCATGGAGGAGTGTTACGAGACAGACGAGGACAACGCCACAGAGGAACTGGAGGACAGGTACAGCCGCTATATAGCGTTGATTTCGTTGACTAAAACTATGACGAAAATGTTTTGGTCGACTGCCTTTTTACACCTTTTACAGTGAATACAAACTAAATAAGAACTAAGCTGACTAAAACTATGATTAGATATACTGACAATTTCGTCAACAAATAAAAAAGTCGATCATTTTATGTTTGGTTTCAAATTAGCTTTTTTCACAAAAACACCCAAAGGTAAAACATTTCAGATGACTAAAACTAAATCAAAATTTGTGGTCAAAATCAACACTGGACTAGCCATGTTATATGATATTTAACCTCTTCCCTGAACTTTCCCCTGTCTTTGGGTTTTCTTTTCTTTTTTGAGGGGTGCTCCAATGCATGGCTTTTGAAGGTTACGTCATGTGGCAGCCAAGTCTATGGACTTTTTAATGTTTGTTTTAAATGCAGTACAGCATGATCAATGCTGGTGAACAGACAAACCCAGAGAACACAATTTACATCAACGGCAAAACAAGAAAAATAAAAACAGATTTGTCTGTCAAAATACCAAAAGTAATAATAATAACAACCAAATCCAATATAATGTCCTTTCTGACTATTCCTCCCTTAAGTTTCCTTTTTTTTTCTTCTTTTTTTTATCCATCGATTTTGTAACCCATTTTTTCACCCCTGTGCCAAGTATCTAATGTGATCCTGGGCTCTCTACACACCCTCCGCCAACCTAGTCCCCATATATGGGGGACATGGGGAGAGCAACGGACTTGAACTCATGCTTCCTTCCTGCCTGAGTGTCCAAGTTGCTCCTTTACACGTGACAGGGGGGAGTTTCCCTGGTTGGACGTAGCGCGTGGAAGGAACACGTTATTCCAACCAGTTCCTAAGTTTCCTTTTGAAACAAAAAGTATTTCTTGTTAGAGTCATATGTGGGGGGAGCACACGCCAGTATGCAATGGCTCTTATGTGCACTGGTTTTGGGCAGAGGGAAAGTAAAGTGACCGTGACGACGTAAGACGTCATGTGTCCATGAATACATCTTGTGACTCATTCTTCCGTGTTATTCAATAACACTGCGTTCATGTCTGCTGGAGGACGATGAGGATGATGATAGTGTCAGACTGTTTGCCACACCACTCAAGCACAAGAAGGAAATTTACTTTATAGGCTGTATGACAGTGGAAAGGATGGGAGACGATGATGACGAGTTTAAGCAATGGTACGATGGCAATGGTCTCTTGACTTTAAGCCCAGAAAACACCAGCCAGGTAAAAAGAGAAGAACTTGAACATGGCAAGGATAAAGATGATGATGCCACACCACTGGAAGACGACAGGCAAATTGACTATTTAGAAGAGATGGCAGTGGAAATGACTGAAAAGTGACTCTGACATATATGTGCAGTTTGTGCACGCTTCTAAAAGTCAAAATGATGCTTCATTTTCCAATAACTCAAGAAATCGACAGTGTAGCTGCATGGCGATCTCTATAGAAGAACACAGTGGGCACCCCTCACTTCACACAAGTGTGATATTTTTACCCTTCCTGATTTGCCGGGTGTGAAATTTCACCATTTCACACCTGGTACAATTTCACACACCGATTTTATCACATTGTTTTTGTTTTCTGTGACGCCGTAAACGCCTGTCTGATAAGCATGTGCATGCTTGCACGCACCTTTGCTTATACGCGTCTCAGCTTCGAGGAAGTATCCTGTATATTGACAATGTGATGGCAGGCTACTGTAAAAGGCTGTATATTGTTTGTATACCGTATACTGCTTATAGATAGCTGTCGTTGCTCTGGTCGGGATATCGTTGTTGACAATGGGACTATTTTTGGTCATGCATTATTTCGTTGATTGAATACTTTATTTACACGTTTGTTAGCCAATATAGTACATTCAAAGTTTATTCTAAAAGCATAACACAAAAAGCCCCGGGGGCTTGTTTCCATTGTGGTCCATACTCAGTTCATCAGTAATAATATATTTTGGGGGACTATAGGTCAGATGAGCTCCCTCTGGTGTTAGTTAGTGCAGGCTATTTGTATATAATGGTATGATGTCATTGATGGTGCTTGTTTGTGATATTTTCTTCCTCCCTCACTGTTTGTATACCTGCACCGTAGCGGGATCAATAAAGGTCTATTCTGTTCAACAGGGAGGAAGACGAGGAGGAGGGAGAGGGCGGAGCGGTACTAGAAGAGGAGGTCGAGGTGGAGGAGGAAGAGGAGGAGGAGGAAGAGGAGGAGCAGGGCTACCAGGAGGACTATCAGGTGGAAGAGCAGACGGAACACGAGGAAGGGGAGGTGGAGCGAGGGGAGGTGGAGGAAGGGGAGGAGGGCGAGGATGAGGAGGAGGAGGAAGTGGAGGTGGAGCAGGAGGAAGAGGAAGAGGAGGAAGAGGAGAGGGTGGAGGAGGAAGAGGAGGAAGAGGAGGAAGAGGAGGTGGAGTACGATGACGACGGGGAAGAGGAGGAAACAGAGCAGAGTCGAGGACAAGGTGAGTTCCTCTGTCTTGTGCTGTGCAGTGACAGTACTTCATTAGACCCCTTGGTGTGGAATGATGTCTTCCCTTAGTATTTAGTATCTTCCTGGAGGCTGAAACGTTGACAGTCAAACGTGCCAATGAAAAAAACAGTGATAAAGTGATAAATCACAATATCTTTTCTGAAAAATGGTGAAAGTGAAATTGGTTGATTTTATCTGCGGCGTTTATATATAATGAACCAATGACAAGTATTAACAAGAGATTATTAATAACTAATAACAATAAATAAATAATAATTTAAAATAATCTGACCCATTGGAAAAAAAGAAGTGACACCTGTTTGCGGATCTGCTACTTTTGATGGTTTTGTGTAGTGATGCACCGAATATTCGGCCGAAAAAGGCTAAAAATGCATTTTCGGCCTATTCGGTTTCGGCCCGAATAGGCAGAAAATATATCACCTAATAGTGTATGCAATTAATGCATTCAAAAGAGCTGAATAAATGTTTTATGGACCCATACTAGTGATTATTTTTTAAGTTAAGTTTTGCCATAACCATTTATTTTGCCATAAATCAGGTATAGCTTTAAGGTACGGCCATGACAGCAATGGTAGGAAAAAGATATGTATATTAATCATATTCGGTATTCGGTTTTCGGCCAACTGTTTCCTATATTCGGTATTCGGTTTCGGCCAAGAATTTCCCTTTTCGGTGCATCCCTAGTTTTGTGTGATGCAAGTTTTGTAGTATGTGCAAATTTACGGGAAGAAAACACAAAAACCTAAAAGATGGACATAAGAGGTTTCTGCCCGACAGCGACGGTTACATTCATGCCTTCACGGCTTCACCTCACCGGGTTGAACAACATTACATTCATGCCTTCACGGCTTCACCTCACCGGGTTGAACAACATTCATGCCTTCATGGCTTCACCTCACCGGGTTGAACAACATTCATGCCTTCACGGCTTCACCTCACCGGGTTGAACAACATTCACGCCTTCACGGCTTCACCTCACCGGGTTGAACAACATTACATTCATGCCTTCACGGCTTCACCTCACCGGGTTGAACAACATTCATGCCTTCATGGCTTCACCTCACCGGGTTGAACAACATTCATGCCTTCACGGCTTCACCTCACCGGGTTGAACAACATTACATTCATGCCTTCACGGCTTCACCTCACCGGGTTGAACAACATTCATGCCTTCATGGCTTCACCTCACCGGGTTGAACAACATTACATTCATGCCTTCACGGCTTCACCTCACCGGGTTGAACAACATTACATTCATGCCTTCACGGCTTCACCTCACCGGGTTGAACAACATTACATTCATGCCTTCACGGCTTCACCTCACCGGGTTGAACAACATTCATGCCTTCATGGCTTCACCTCACCGGGTTGAACAACATTCATGCCTTCACGGCTTCACCTCACCGGGTTGAACAACATTCATGCCTTCATGGCTTCACCTCACCGGGTTGAACAACATTCATGCCTTCACGGCTTCACCTCACCGGGTTGAACAACATTCATGCCTTCACGGCTTCACCTCACCGGGTTGAACAACATTCATGCCTTCACGGCTTCACCTCACCGGGTTGAACAACATTCATGCCTTCACGGCTTCACCTCACCGGGTTGAACAACATTCATGCCTTCACGGCTTCACCTCACCGGGTTGAACAACATTCATGCCTTCACGGCTTCACCTCACCGGGTTGAACAACATTCATGCCTTCACGGCTTCACCTCACCGGGTTGAACAACATTCATGCCTTCACGGCTTCACCTCACCGGGTTGAACAACATTACATTCACGCCTTCACGGCTTCACCTCACTGGGTTGAACAACATTACATTCATGCCTTCACGGCTTCACCTCACCGGGTTGAACAACATTGGGGGGAATGTGTTTGAGATTGTTTTGGTGTTTCTTATTCTTTGTGTGTTTTCAAAAGTTGCAACCTTCTGCCAAAATTGCTCTGCCTTGGAATGATGTAGATCTATCAGCGTAAGATTATCCCATCCCTACAGTGACAGTTTCTTTTTTTCCGTCCTCCCTTTGATCTTTATACACACACTTTTTTATTTATTCAGTTATTTGCACTTTGTATGGGCATGTGTTGTGGTTGTTATTGTTTTTAGATGACGAGGTGGCTACTGCACCCGAAACAGAATATTTACAGCTAGATCAAACCCTCTCACCTGAAAGACGGTTCACTAGTTAATTAGTTAGTTAGTTTGTTTGAGATCTAATATTTTTCGGGTTTTCCTGAAGAGTTATTGTCAGTTGATTCAGTGAAAATCTGCTAGTAGGTGAGCTGTCTAGAAGTGTGTGTGTGTGTGTGTGTGTGTGTGTGTGTGTGTGTGTGTGTGTGTGTGTGTGTGTGTGCGTGTGCGTGTGCGTGTGCGTGTGCGCGTGCGGCTAATCTCACAAGCGCTGGACCGATCGCCGCCACATTTCTTGTGCACACTACCAGTAGGTCCTCATCAGACGAGCCCTCCATCGTCACTTCCAGTCATCCCGGTTCTCCACACATCTGGCCAGTTCGTAGTAGGCCTACTGCGTCTTTCTTGAGTACATCTGTGTATGTTAATGTGGGACGTCCTCTTGATCGATGTGTTGGTTCCCACAGCACCAATTTGCTGCCTGGCAGCTGGCAGTTCATGATGTCTTTGGCAGTGTCCTGCTATAGTCTCATTCTCCTGGCTGCTACTTCCTGCATGGCTCTCCCTTGGTATTCCCTCATACAGAATCTTGTCGGTAACATGTACACTTCTTGCTGATGTTAAGCACTGCACGAAACATTTTGGTGCAGCACCCGTCTAGAGACTTCTGCAGGGTTGGCGTCAGGGTCCAGCAATCACTGCCGTATAGGAAAACAGAATCTATTGTTGCATAGGTAGGTAGAAGAAGCTGAGTTGGATTTGATGGGGGAGGTTGGAGTTTCATACACTGGTACTTGAAGTCCTTGACTTCCTTCAGCACAGTGCCTCCTTTTGTTGTCAAAGGTGGATGTTCCGGTAAGATTTTCTCTGCATATTCTGGGGGGAGCCAAAAGTAGCTGTAATTTAGCTGTAGATCAGCACATTTTGGTGATGAGATTTGGTATAGGCAGAAAAAAAGGTCAGGTCCAGTTTATTAAAGGTATATTCAGTGATTTCACTTAATTCATTTTTTCCTTTTTTTTGATAATCCTCCCTTCTATAGAGTGTGCTGACCATATAAGGAGTTCCTCCCAGTCCCCAGTTAACCCCTGGAGTAAAAAAACTTAGGTTTTGTTTTTGGCTAGGGTTTGCCAGCCTTCATCCAATCAGGATGAGAGGGACCTTCCTCCAATCATGATCGAGTGGGGGCGGGCCTTGGTGCACGTGCTTTTGGCCTGTTGCGTGTCCCCTCACTGTAGAGCGTGTGCATGTGCATATCTTGTTACCGGGGCGGACCGGGGTTTTTTCCAAATCACCCAAATCACTGAATGCTCCTTTAAGTCTAGACGTGGTTAAGGACTGCATGCGATTTGAGAAACTGCTGCCCCACATTAGCCTGGAAACCAGACCAATCTGCCTGTGTGAGGAAAAAAAATCCCCTCTGCAGATTTGGTCTGGCAGCGCTCAGTTGTGATTGGATTTCACTCCCTCCAAAGTAGTGAGGGGCCAATCAGGGCCCGGTATGCAAATAATATAGGTCCGGTTTATCACCAAAGGCATTTTATTTTTATTTTTATTTATTGCCCTTTGGAAATGCAGGTTCCACACAGAGAGAGAGATTCCAGACATAGCCATGCCAGGCTCGCCCCACGTATCGTACCACCCCTCCCCCCACACACCGTATACACACACGCACACCACCCCCCCCTGCCCCAAAACAGCAGATTTGGCAGGTCTCTCTCCAGCAGATACAGCTTTGCACCCCCGCATGCTGCGATTGGACTTGACAGTGCCTTCAAGTCCAATTAAGAATGAAGCTGGGAGAGAGAGAGAGAGAGAGCGGTGCGTTAACCCTGTTTGGTGCGTCGTGCATCAGGCTCTCTCTAGCCCACCCAGCGCGTTAATGCCGCCGCTGCAGTGCAGACGCAGCCTTCCTTCCTTCCTTCCTTCCTTCCTTCCTTCCTTCCTTCCTTCCTTCCTTCCTCCGTCTACTCTTCTGTTGTCAGAACGTCTCCCCACATGGCCGTTCATTAGGCCGCCGTCCAGAGCAGTCAAGGCCACGGCGCAGACATTATAACAAATAGGGGCTGTTAGCACCGTCTGCGCCAGCGGTTCCCAGACCGTTTTAGCTCCAGACCCAACAGAGACATTACTGTAGGTACTGTTTGCACGGGACCCAAACTAGTGAAAATAGCACATTTACAACTGTATAAGCTTGTAGATCGGCTATTTTCACTTTTTTTATGGAATTTCTTAGATTTGTTTATTTTAAACATGTATTATTTCTCTTGCTTGTTTTTTGTTTTGTGACACTTTTATTATAATATGAAATGGAGATACATTTCTCCATGAATCCCCCCCCCGCCCCACCGCCCTCCCACACACACACACACACACACACACACACACACACACACACACACACACACACACACACACACACACACACACACACACAGAGACAGAGGTGCTATGGTTGGTTGTTAGGCAGATTCTAATCTGGCAAGCTTTGAAAAGGAGCTTCACTGCTCTACTCTCATGGTACGCACATTGCCGTAGAGCTAATCCAGAGCCATTTGAGGGCACAGCGGCGGTCTCTCTCTGCCCCCCCCCTCCTCAATCTGTTTCGCTTCCCGATCCCCTTTGTGTACCCTGATTGCTCTTTAAATTGCTTTCCAGTGCCATGTTTCATAGCATAAAAATTTAAACCCTTGGTTGGTACAGTAGCCTATGGGTTGCTGTACTGTGGGAAGCCCTCTGCTAGCTGTGGAGATGTTGTACCCGGTCATTCGTGACTGTATTTCTCTTTCTGGTCCACGGCTCTCTGTCCTGCTAAGCCCTACATGTTGTGTTGTGTAGCTCTCATTAGATTGTGTCTGTCTTGCGCGTACACGTATGTATATCGTTGCTGTCAGGCATATAGAAACCTCTTATCTCTCATATTTCTTTTGGAAATGATGCCCTACTTGATCATACTGCGTCGACTACAAGCGTCAAAAGTAGCTGATCTACAAGCTCGAGACGCAGCGCAAATCGACACATTTTGAGCTTGTCGATCTGCTACTTTTGCTTTTATTTATTTGCTTCTTTTTATTCTTTTTTTTTTTCAAATCCTGAAAAGTAACGGATTTGGACATATGAGGTTTCCCCCCCCCCCCCGACCAGAGACGATATGCATTAAAAGATTGTGCAGCCCGCGTGCGGTACGGTACTGTAAACCTCTTCCCAAGCGTGCTGTTTGTCGGTGTTTGTGTATGCACATAAAGATGAGCTCGGATTCCTGTTTTTACAGTATATCCGTCGTGTTTACATCTTTGATCTTATGGAAATGTACGGCCACGCATATATTGGGGGACTGTGGATGAGTCTTTTGAATTCGGCTGTTAATTCATATTTCAACGCGGCCGATTACACTTCGCTGGTGTTTTGTCAGGTGACTCTCTCTCTCTCTCTCTCTCTCTCTCTCTCTCTCTCTCTCTCTCTCTCTCTGTCTCTGTCTCTCTCTCTCTCTGTCTCTGTCTCTCTCTCTCTCTCTCTCTCTCTCTCGGTCCCTCCAGAAATCAAAGTCACATTTATTATTTCTGCGTTGTGGGCCCTTGGGTTTCGTTTTCCTCCGCAGGAATTTAAGTGGCGAGTGTGGCGCCGATGTGAACACACCGTGTTCTTGACAGTTCAGGGCGGAAATGTGAAAGGAGAGATTGGAAGTGCTCCAGAGAGTGAGTGCTTGAAATTACTGACAGAAGAGATTCAGTAACCTTTTCGCAGCCTGTCAGAATCAATTAGGCATGTGAAAAGAATTCTGAAAAAATTGAAATGAATTGAATGAAAAGAGGACTGAATGGAGAGCGACAGGGGTTCATCTTGTTGTAGAGCTAACACCGTATTATTTCTGACATTTACAATGTCCAAAAAATGTCTCCCTCCAATTCAAAGGTTCCGACTGCCGCATGGCGAGTTGAAGATTGTGGGCATACAAAAAAAATCAAAATGGAAGGTTTTGGTCCAAATATAGCAAAGGATATAAACGATATAATGCTTGGTTTCATTATTCTCCTTTACCACAGCCTCTTCTATTGGAACTTTCCCAAATCCACTATATTCCACTTCCTGCACTCATGTCCAAGTCAGCGCACGCAAGCTGCTGTTAAGACTCTCAAAGTAAATTATTAGGGGGAAGCAAAGAGTTCCTTATCAAATTTAGAGGGGCAGAGCCCAGAAATCTGATTTAGCAGTAAAATAGAATGACGGAAATGAAATTACAAGGCTTTTTTTTCTCTCTCTCTCTCTCTCTCTCTCTCTCTCTCTCTCCTTCTTCTCCGTCATGCACAAACAGAGGACGACCGGATGAGTAGCGGCGGTGAGGGCGGCGGCGGAGGCAATCCCAAGAGCGGCCTACAGGCGGGGACGGAGAAGGACGACAACAACAACGATGAGTACGAGAACTACGACGAGCTGGTGGCCAAGTCGCTGCTCAACCTCGGCAAGATCGCCGAGGACGCCGCGTACCTCGCCGCCACCGAGTCGGAGATGAACAGCAACTCCTCCAACAGTGCCGAGGAGGAGGAGGAGGAGGACGAAGAGGAGGAGGTAAACTCACCTTTCACAGCACTGCTACTCGGGTGTGGAAGGACCAAGCCCCCAGAAAGGCTGGCCAACGTTGAATCCGCGAGACGTAGTGATCAGAGCTGGAACTGCAGGCGGGCCCGTGCATTTATCACAAGGAAACCCCGCGCCGCTGGGGTTCAACATTGAGCGCTCGTTTGCACTGCCGCATTTGCCAACCAAATGTTGGTTGGCAAAATGCAGAAGTAGAGCGTTCTGTCAGGTGCTTTAAAACGCCTCTGAGCAACTTTCACTGAAATGAATAGTGCCCTGCCCCCTTCCCTCTATCCTATGGGAATGCCCTGCCCCCTTCACTCTATCCTATGGGAATGCCCTGCCCCCTTCACTCTATCCTATGGGAATGCCCTGCCCCCTTCCCTCAAATTCTCAAAACAAGCAAACCACCGTCTTCCTTTAAAACGGGACTAAATAATGCACCTGTCAGTATAGGTCAAAGGGACCTATACTAGTCCCTTTGCCCCACCTCTTTATCCCCTCTCTGACAGCCTGTACATACAGTATATTCCATGCTTGTTGTTGTTGTTTTAAATTATTGTTCATGTCATGATTGAGTGCATGGAGGACCAGAATGGAAACAAGACCGCAAGGTCTTTCTTTCGGTGTAACCCTTTTGGACCAAATGCTTGACTGTACCTTGTGCTGTTTGCATTTATATATTGTCTAATAAAATATTCAATTTATTATTCAAAAGGAGGAGGAGGAGGAGGAGGAAGAGGACGAGGAGGAGGAGGAAGAGGGGGAGGAGGATGAAGAGGAGGAGGAGGAGGAGGAGGGGGGCGAGGGGGGTGACGCGACAGCACCGAAGGGTGAACTGAGTTTGGACATGGACAGCGACGTGGTCCGGGAGACCGTGGACTCCCTCAAGCTGTTGGCGCAGGGCCACGGCGCGGTGCTGACCGACAACATGGACGACGGACAGGAGTACGCAGAGGGCGGCACTCTCCAGAACGGCAGCCGTGGCGACTGCCTCCGCAACGGGGGGAACGGCCACGGCGGCAGCGGGCGGCCGGAGGACAGCGACGAGGAGGTGTGTCTCAGCAGCCTGGAGTGTCTCCGGAACCAGTGCTTCGACCTCGCCCGCAAGCTGAGCGAGACCAAGTCGACGGTGGACCGGCCGGGCGGCGGCGGCCTCCCTTCACAGCTCAACCACTACTCCGGGGGCGGCGGGGACCACCAGCAGCTGCAGCTCCAGCAGCTCCACCCGGGGGGCTACGAGGACCACCTCCACCAGAGCCACGAGGAGGAGCGGCGGACGCTGGACAGGAACTACTCGGACATGGTCAACCTGATGAAGCTGGAGGAGCAGCTGAGCCCGCGCTCCAAGGCCTTCTCCAGCTGCGCGCAGGACGAGCGCTACCAGCACCACCACCACCACCACCACCACCAGCGGACCGACTTCGACGAGGACACCACCTCGGTGACGTCGGACCGCTCCGAGGAGGTGTTCGACATGACCAAAGGGAACCTGTCCCTGCTGGAGAAGGCCATCGCGCTGGAGTCGGAGCGCGCCAAGGCCATGCGGGACAAGATGGCCGCCGACGCCGCCCGGCGGGAGGGCGTGCGCTATGGCGGCCACGACGACCACGGGCCGCGGCACGGCTACGGGGTCGAGCGCAAGGCGCGGCTACACGACGGTATGAAGAAGCCTTTCTACCATAAAGGTGAGTATATGAGATGAAACATGCCATGCAAGCACAATTGAAAGGGTGAGAGAATAAGTCGTAGAATGTACAAATTGAACCAAATAAGGGTCCATTTGGTTCCATTTGTACACTTTCAAACTCACAGACCTATAATGATCCATTTGGGATCCCCTTCAACGAAACATCGAAGTCCATGCTTCCGCAATTGCACACAACATATTCCACCAACGCGAGTAGAAACGTTTGTCTGTCAGTGTGTGCCATTGCATCTCGATGCTGTTCCAGAGGCTAGCGGGCATTCTGGGAACCTCACTGTAACCCCGGGACAAGATAATTCCCCCCCCTTTTTTTTCAGCCAATTTTGGAAATGCACATCTCGGTAGCAGCGGGAGCGGCAGCAGCAGCTTATGTTGTTAAAATAGGCCAGCGTGCAAACATCAGAGGGTAGGCTTGTCAGGCATAAGTAATGGCAATCTGCACGGCCTGTTAGGACCACAAATCTCTTCCTGCGATGCAGCTCGGGGTAAAGCGGACTATTTTTAAACCAGCACAAGGGCTTCTTGAAGGGAGGCTACCATTGCAATATACAGAGGCCTATACTGCCCATCTATGGACACATTCTAAGGGTATCGAGTGGGTTTGTTTAGTACGTATGTTCATGTTCTTGCAGTTTATACCTAGCCTGGAAACCAGACAAATCGGCCTGGGGAGATTGGTCTGTACTCTGTCCTCAGTTTGAGTTACATTTCGCTCACCCCAGAGTTGTGGGTGACAAATCAGAGCCCACTATTCAAAGTAAGACTTATTTTGTTGCTGTGACGCTGGGATCTGTTTGTAACCACCCCTTGGAAATAAATCTTCAGACTATAATATCTACACGGTGATATTAGTCTGGCCATGCCAGGCTAGTGTATACCCCCATGCGATCGTCCCTTACAACAACAGTTACGTTCCACACTGCCTACAGTGCTGTGTAGACTGTGGCGGCTTCTGATCATAGCACAAAGACAGTCAGGCCTTGCAAGGCAATTGTTACCCAGCAGCACCAGTATCTGCTGTGCGTCTTGTTTCCATGCCTACACACAGACCGTACTGTCAGGAAGACATTAAAGTGGCATTTCCAGTATTCCACGCGCCAGGCTTCTTCATTTAGCTCCTGATTAATCCTCTCACCGTGGCCATTACTAGAACAATGCTCTATTCATGATAAGAAAGGCTAACACATTTCATAGGCACCCACAAGTAAGTGATCAGATAAGGGCAGCAATTACAAACAATCCCCAGCAACTCAGCTAGGTCCACATCTAGGTCCACATTGCACCTTAAATGCCACACAACACACAGGACAGCATCAGGTACGCACGCACGCACGGACACACGGGTGCACGCACGCACGCACGCACGCACGCACGCACGCACGGACACACGCACGCACGCACGCACGCACGAACACACGCACGCACCCACGCACGCACGCACGCACGCACGGACACACGGGTGCACGCACGCACGCACTCACTCACGCACGCACGCACGCACGGACACACGGACACACGGGTGCACGCACGCACTCACGCATGCATGCGCGCACGCACGCACGCACGCACGCACGCACGCACGCACGCACGCACGCACGGACGCACGGACACACGTGTGCACGCACGCACGCACTCACTCACGCACGCACGCACGCACGCACGCACGGACACACGGACACACGGACACACGGGTGCACGCACGCACTCACGCATGCATGCATGCACGCACGCACGCACGCACACACACACACAAACACACACACACACACTACAGTAAGTTAAAATGCCACACAAAATGCAAATTTTCAAAAGCACTCCATGTGCCCCCGTGTCTGGCTAATGCCAGAATAATGAGAGGACGCGAGGCGGTCGTGTCGCGATAGCATCTTTCCCCCCGGGCGAGATAGTGGCAGACACTCGTTGACCATGGTTCCTGTGTGTGATTTATAAAAAACGCACGGCCGGCTGGAGAGGGGCGGGGCGGTCACGGACCACGGTGGCGGGGTGGGGGGGGGTTGGGCGGGGAGGCAGCTCCCCTAAAAAGAGGCACGAAGGCCGAGATGGAAATTGAACAGTATCCGAATGACCGATAACCAGCGACAGGCCCACTGACTGCACATTAATTATCCAGAGATGGTATGGTAATGGAGGCCATTTGCTATGCAAAGCGCGGCCCGTCCACCCGGCCACAATCAATATCCTCTTGCCTCCTAATGTGCCTCCTCCTCCTCCGCTGTGCGTGCCACGCCGCGGGGCCGCAGGCGGGCGTGCAGCGGATGCAGGCACGCCTGTGTGTACAGTACAGTACGCTGCAGCATGTGTGATCATCAGACTGTACAGCATGTCATCGCAGTCAGGGCAGAAAACTCTTATCTCCATGTTTGAACTCGTGATTTTTTAACGACCTGCTTGATCATACTACGCTGACATACAAAAGCATTGAATGTAGCAGATTCGCAATGTGTTTCGTACTTGCGGATCTGTTTCTTTTGCTATATCGAATAGTAACAGTTTTGGACATATGAGGTTTCCCACCCGACAGACGATATGCATTAAATGGTGCGTGTCCATGAACGACTGAATTACACATCATTATATTAGTATAAAGAGCATAGACACAACATCTGAATTATACTTTAGTATAGAGACTAGCACCAGCTCAGTGGTCTTGTGGTTAGAGTGTCCGCCCTGAGACTGGGAGGCCGGGGGTTCAATCCCCGGCCGGGTCATACCAAAGACTGTAAAAATGGGACCCAGTGACTCCCTGCTTGACACTCAGCATCCAGGGTTGGATTGGGGGTAAGTCCCTGCGACATACTAGCGGCATGTCCAGGGGGTGTACTTGTACATCAAGCTGCCTCACGATACAGAAACAGGAGATAGGCCTATCTGCCTCATGGCTCGGCAAGGCTACTTATAGAGACTATACAGTACAACATCTGAATTGTACTTTGTACTCTTCTGATCCCTTACATGTTTTAAATGATGAATATCAACTGTTGCCCTCCATGAGGCGGATTAGAGTCCCTAAATTTAAGAAAAACAGACTAAAGTAGTAAAGAACTCCTTTTTTGTATATATAATTCTTTTTTTTATCCCACGATTTTGTAACCCATTTTTCACCCCTGTGTCAATTATCTAATCATGTGATCATGGGCTCTACACACCCTCCGCCAACCTAGTCCCCATATATGGGGGCCATGGGGAGAGCAACGGACTTGAACTCATGCTTCCTTCATGCCTGAGTGTCCAAGTTGCTCCTTTACACCTGACAGGGGGGAGTTTCCCTGGTTGGACATAACGCGTGGAAGGAACACGTTAAGTAAAGAACTCTTGTACATGCTTTTAAACCAAAATCGTTAAACCAGAGGATATGTTCTTGTTGTTTTCTGTTTCTATGATTTTTGTCCCGTAATGTCTATCGTTTGGTCTTGCAATCTATTGTGTCTATGTCTTGTCTGTATCTTGAACGGTGAACAAATTTCAGTGCAAGCTGACAATGAAGTTGTATCGTAAGAGTATAGATACAACATCTGAATTATAGTACGAGTATAGATACTGTACAACATCTGCAAGCTCACAACGTGTCGCACCACGTGCTGTGAGCTTGCACAAAGCACATTAGCTATTTTCTGCGCAGGACACCTTCTTACAAACGGGTATTAAACAGGCAGCGGTGCGGTTTGTTCAGGTGGCTGTAAGGCGACTGATTCGCATGCGTCTTGCACATGCAATAGAGCCATTTTTCCCCCCTTCTTTACCGCATTACAGTACAGCCTCAGTTCCTTATCAATGCACGGGGGGGGGGGATCCCCATTCACTATATCGTTGCCAGACAGCAAGACCAGACACGACATTATAGCCATGATGTTGCACCAAAGTTCATGTGTCGTAACGTGACACAGACAGATGGAGCTATACGGGTGGGGGATAATGAGGTGCTTTTTTAATATACCCATGAATGATGTTCAGACACCGCCGTTTCAAGTGTGACTCACTGGCAAATGTACAGTATGAGTAGGTGTGCTCTCTGCCATCTCTCACTTTTGCCCTTTTTCCTAAGCGCCCGCCCGCCCTCCCCTCCGGTTCTCCTTTCTCCCCTCCTCCTCCCCTTTTCCGCCACTTCAGCCCCGGCCGGTTTTGCAGTATAAATGCCTGAGGTAGAGAGGTACCAGATTACAGAGGCCTGTAAAACTTTAATTAGTGGTCTGTCCTTCTGTGGTGCTGTCTGAACCCCAGTCCCACCCCTCCCCCTTCCCTCCACTCTCTCCATGGCTGCAGTCTCCGATTTGGTCACGCAATCTGATTCATCACAGCACCGAAATGCTCGGCAGTGCTCGGGCATTAGCGATACGGGATGATATTGCATTTATTAAATCCTAATTTTGATGATATGAAAACATATGGAAAATCCTAATGCCCGTATTGCAACAGGCAACAATTAGATCTTGAATGTAAGAATAGAAGAATCCTTGACCTTGTTGTCCTGGAGGCAAAGTGACTCTAAGGTGGATGGTTTGCTATTTGAGTAAAACGAAGCCCATTGGCATGGGTTTGGCATCATTGCTTTTTGGTGGTAACCGTATCTGATCGGGGTTTTTCAAGAAACAGGAGAGCCAGGTTTTGGGAAGGGAAAGACAATCTCATCCTGTGTGGCTGGGTTGGTGGGTTTTGGGTCTGTGTGTACGCCTGTTTTGTGTGTGTGTGTGTGTGCGCGCGCACGCGTGTGCGTGCGTGCGTGCGTGCGTGCGTGCGTGCGTGCGTGCGTGCGTCTTTCAGTGCCACACACAATCCGACAAACTGTCATGTTGGGGAAATCAGAGCAAATAAGGGCATGCCAATGTGCAAGCATGACAGACAGTATTGACACATCTACAATCTAACACACCCATTATTAAAGGGGCATTCCACTAATTTTCAACATTTTACTATGTCATTAATATACCTTAGAGCTGTTGGGGGGGACTTTTTTATTGTTTCACGTCTAAGGTATATTAATGACATGGTAAAATGTTGAAAATGAGTGGTATTCCCCTTTAAGAACACTGACGCGTTTCAGCAGTAACCTTCTTCAGAGCCAGTCTTACATCTTTTATTTTGGAGTGCCGCTTTTTCCATTTATTTATGAGTTAAGTTATTTTCAAAGCTGAGCACCCACTGCCTTAACCCATTTTGGGGGCGGGAACCCCTTTTGGTGTTAGCATTATGTTATGCTTTAGCTATTGAAAAATAGCAGATCTACAAGCTCATAGCGCGCCACCAAGTGGCGCGCTATGAGCTTGTAGGTCTGCTAATTTTTAAAAAATCGAAGAACGACTGACATAGAAACATAGCTTTTTCAGAAAACTGTCAGGATGTAGAAGACATTTTTAGAATCTGATCTCAGGTCAAACAATGGGCAGTTTCCAGAGGAAGCGCACCTGTTTTTTCTTTCTTTTTCTACACCCAATATTACCTTCATTAGCTGCGGCGGCGTTGTTTGCATCGCTCTACAGTGTTATCCAGTGTTATCATGCCATGTCTTTAGCCTGCTATAGTTTTTAACCGGACGTTGGAAACCAAACTACAAAATCAGCCAAGGGTTTCATGCCCACCCCACAATAACAGAAAACAGACACTAGACCTCCTGTCAGCCATTTGGGGTTTAAGTGGTTAATGGGGAGGTTTGTGCTGCATTGTAGGGGTGAGGAAAGGAGGCGCCAGCCCCTCCTATACACAGGTTTAATGTTTGTCTTTAGTTCAGTTTAGTATGTTTTGTAAATGCCTTTGACAATGAAGGGAACATTTACGTCATAATGTGCCTCATTACGTCATATTGTCTCTTTATTGTTAATGGCGTTTAATGTTTGTGTTGGCACCGTTTGTTTTACATCACCATTACATCACCTAATCAACATGAGTTAGAATTTAGATTTATTTTTCTTTATTATTTTTTTTACAAATAATCACAACAACGCACATAATCAAAACATACTTAAGTCGTTCAATGAATCAAATGCTGCAAATAGATATCATATAAATGACCTTGTGCAGAGTCTCCAAAAGCCACAGAGAGATCAGGTTTGTTTGAAGTAAAAATAGGAAGGACGATGTGCCGGAATCGGACATTGGTGGAAAAGTAACTAAGTACATTTACTCGGGTATCATTTTTACGTACTATTACTTTACTTGGGTATCCTTTTATCCCTTTTATTCCCACATACACCGGTTCTGGACAACTTGATATCCATATACTGTGCCGTATCGTTTGGATTGGTGATTCTGGACACCCACATATCCAAATAACTCGATGCCAGCCACCACACTCCCTTGAGTGAAGTGCGTCAGTCCCATATATGCACGCCCATAGTGGTCAAATCCGTGATCCTGGACAACCGGCTCTCCATATATGTCTATATAATTGCTGTATCGGGTTTGTTTAATCATAGTAACATGCCTATATTTGGGCGTATTGGGTTTGTTTATGGTTATGTCGGAGTGATTTCAGAGGTCTGTCCTCCTCACAAATGTTAACGTAGGATTAGTAGTACACAACCCTATTTCAGACTTCAGAGAATGGGAAATAGCCCACACCTTGTGAGCTTGTAGATCTGATATCTTTTGAAAAAGAAAAAACATTTGAGAACTCAATTTGGTATGGAGAAGCATATTTGTTATGCCAATGCTTTTGTACTTTTACGCAAGTAAAAGTTTTAAAGCTGCACTATGTAACTCTCCTTTTCTACCCTGGATTTGAACCCGGTCCTGTGCCGCAGTGCAAGTGCTGACATGTTTTACCATTGAGCTAATAGAGCCTGCATGCCTGCTTGCTCAGGAGAAAAAACTATTTTGACAACCAGGTCAAAATTCACGTCAGATCTTGGTGAGACACGACCTTTGACACATTCTATTAACATACTCTGCTTTAATGCAGGCCTTTTACTCAAGTATATTTATGTCGTGGTATTTCTACTTTTACCGTGTGAAAGTGAAAAAAATAAATAGTGTACTTCTTCCATCATCGGAAAACAAAGAATAATCATCTTAGGCAACGTACCATCTGCTCCCGTTGCAGCTGTGTCTCACATTTTAAATAGCCTATAGTGATGTGAAATATCTTCTGTTACTATAGTAATTTCATATCTCACCTTATGGTTCCACACATGTAACGTTACAGTATGTTCTGGAAACTCCCCTGGCGACCGGCTGACATCTGTAAAGATAACCGCTTTTAGTCACAGCAAACTTGCGCCTGACATTACATGGTCGCCATGGTTACAGCCGTACATACTGTACGTGATGTACGTTCGTAAGCGAGTCCTCGCTTCTGCTTCTTTTTTTCTCCCAGGGTCAGCGAGCTTTCAGTGGCGTGGCGAGGCGTTTTTGTGTTGTTCGGCACTCCGAAGCAATCAGGCATTTTGAATGTGTTGTTTCGCTTGAATGACACTTTGGCGTTCATTTGGTGCTCTCTGTCCAGCTTTCCATGTGATGTGATGTGTTTGTATACTGTATTTGTTGCTGGAAACCATCTCTGTCCAAAACTGTTACTACTCAGGATTCAAATTCAAAAACGTGTCTCTTCACACAGCGTTTCGAGCTTGTGGATCTGCTACTTTAGATGCTTCCGTGTGACGCTGTAGTCTGATCAAGTAGGGCGTTCATTTACAGGGGAAAAAAACACAAACAGTTAGAATATGGAGATAAGAGGATTCTGCCCGACAGCAACGATATGTTCCTTTCCGAACGCAGATTCTTCGCGCGGCGACAAGAAGGAGAGCCGATGTCCGACGCCGGGCTGCGACGGCACGGGCCACGTGACCGGTTTGTACCCTCACCACCGGAGCCTGTCGGGGTGTCCGCACAAAGACAGGGTACCGCCAGAAAGTAAGCACCTCGTTTAAGCTCGCCTCTTTAAAACCCCCTGTGAATCTGCATGATTTGTGCTGTTGTGTAATACTTGTGTGTGTTTGTGTGTGTGCGTGCATGTGTGTGTGTGTGTGTGCGTGCGTGCATGTGTGCATTGTCATACATACAGTGCTCGACGATCATGTGACGTGTACTGTATGGGAGAGGAGGGGTCATTGGCTGTACAGTTAGTACAGTGACGCCCCTTTTTAACCACTTAAACCTCAGCATCCGTATAGGGGAAAGCTTCCGCAGGCAATATAGCCGATGCTCGCAAACGCGGCACGTCGTCGATCGGCTGTTTTTGGCAAAAGCATTAATCCCCCCAATAACAGAAAGGACTCCGGCGCCCAACCATATAGGGTTTAAGTGGTTTATTTCAAGGACCCCCAGCTTGATATGCATTAGGCGACTGACCTCCATTTGGAGCGATGTTTTTATCTCTGCGATCCTATCATGCTAATTTAAGTGTCCAAATGGAACCAAATGGACCCATAAAGGAGGGTCCATTTGGTTCCATATAGGACACTCAGAGTTACAGCTACACAAGGGGTCCATTTGGGTCCTATAACTGTCGATAATTTAGGTGGGGGCCCCGTGGAACCCCGGACCCTTACGTTGAGTACCAGCGCTGTGTAGCTGAACTCCCGCATGCAGGGGTCGTGGTTGTCGTGCTTGTCGATTGGCTGCCTAGTGCGCCGTGGAAATGAGGCCTTGTTGATGTGTGCATAATGGCGGTCGGCGTGCGGTGATTGGTGGGATTGTCAGAGGCCTGTCAATCGGTGATTTACTTAAGCGCGCATGCAGCCCCCGCCCGTTCCATTGGATTGACTGACAGTGATTGAGAGAGCGTATACGTGGCAATCCCACCCACCGTTTGTTGCTTCCATTATCGCCGTCGGTCTGCATGTTTGTTCAACGTTAATATTTATACAGTGCACGTACGCCCTCTAGCCAAAGGAACAGTTTTAATGTTTTATGCTTTTATTTTATATTTCAGTTATCTTTTTTTTACGGCATGGCCTTACAACAGGGTGTGCCTGTACTGTATACAGTGTATGTTAGTATGTATGCCTGTGTGTCGCCACAGCACAGAAAGCACAGGAGACCAATCACAGCTACAGTATATTTGCGGGATGTCACGAAATGGCGTATAACTTACAGATGTAACTCGGTGTATAGGCAGAGGCATTACAAAGTGCACATAAATGGCACCCAGGTTCAAGATTTGCTATCCATTGCTAGAGATTGTACAGGGAGGCTAAACTTATATTAGATTCTATGTGTGTCTCAATTCCATACTAGTATATCGCTGTTGTCGGGCAGACACCTCCTATCTCCATATTTTAACTTTTTATGTTTTTGTTTTGTAAATAATTAACATACTGTCTACTTGATCATACTATTACTACAGCGTCACACAAAAGCATCCAAAGTAACAGATCCACAAGGTGGAAACGTGCCGTGTAGCGACATGTTTTCAGCTTGTCGGTCTTTGAATTTGAATCCTGAAAGGCAACCATTCTGGACATATGAGGTTTCCACGTTCCACCCGACAGAGATGATATAGAGGGTATGCATCATAGCCGGAAGTTATGCGGAAACGCCTACTGAGTGGCAAAAAACTACTTGCTGACCTTGACAGCCACAAAGAAAAATCTGATTGCATTAAACAATGTTAAATGACATTAAATTCCCTTTGCCACTCGATTTGCCATTCACTTTATGCATGCGCATACCCTCTATACTATACAATAATGAACTGCATCTTCATAGTATATCCGTTTTGTGCAGGGGAAAAACATTTCCTTTGGACATCGCCACCAATTTCAAATGTGAAAGCTCTGTTATGGCTAGTTCAAGCAGAGACAATGCTCCTGATTACAGGAGTTGACAAGTTCATTATTTCCAACTGTGAATAGCTCTAACTCTTCCACGTGGTGGGATAATAATGTCCATAAATGCCATGCACAACATCCAGACATTACTATCCTACACAGACATTCTAAGTCTATAATAAGTATTTATAATATTATATTTTTCCTATACACTTCATACTCAGCACATAATGGTTAGAAATAGCATGGAATTTGATCATGGGTCTTCAACAGGGGGTCTGGGACCCCTAGGGGCCCTCAGACTTACTACAGGGGGTCAGCAAAATAGTTTAGATATTTTTTTTTACATTAACCACAAACCACTTGAACCCTAGAGATTTGGGGCCCTATTTTGCGCCACCCATTACCCCTTATCCCTAAACTTATTTGCTATTTTAAACCATTTTAAAATAGTAAAAAATGGCAAATAAGTATATGGATAACAGGTAAGGTGTGGCACAAGATATATACAGTAGCTTTGGTGTAGGGGGGAAGGAGAGCAGACCGAGTACAGAGCCAAAGGTCAAGAGTTAAATGTCAGAAAATACACTGATGATGCTGGATAGCCGAAACGTCTATCTTTCACTTGCCACTGTGTGCGATCCAGTACCTTTGTTTTTCGTGATTTTAATTTGAGTGGATAAGTCAGATCGCGGTGGTTACAAGAAAAGTAATTTATCGTGAAATCGCTTTACTTAAAGGTCGCCTGAGCCTATGATGCATTATAAGCTCATTTATAATGCATTATAACGTATTAATCAAAATGACAATGTGTAGAGTTTTATACAATACAGTATAAAACCCGCTTCATCTCTCAGCTAATATAAGGGGTCCTTGGCCTGACCATGCACTGATCTACAGTAGATTTTCTAATGCCAATTATGTATTCCCACAAAGCTGGAACATCCTCAGAAAGTGTACAGGCTGCTGTGGCCATGGTCAGTCGCATGCCAAACCCCATTCATGGATTTGTATTCTTTGCTCAATTAAATCCAGTTACACCGAAGAGCAGCAGCCTATTCATATCCACGCAGCACGGATCAACTGAGATGGCAATAAACATTAGCCTTGAATGAATAGCGATTTTCCCCTCTGATATTTCACCCCGGCTATTTAGTCTCATTCACCTTGTGCAAACTTCTCTATAAAAGCCCCTTTTACACGATTCATTAACCCGCTGCATGAAGATCACGTTATGATCTGCCACGACCCCGTCTGCAATCAAAATAAAAGAGGGGCCTCAATAATGGCATAGAAATTATAGTTAGCATATAAAGCCCGGGGCTTGTAAAAGGACAGCGCTATCAAATGTGACACTCTTGTGTTCCGCAGCGAGCTCTCCAAACACAAAGGTCCCTACAGTACCTCGAGGTGTGTTCCACTCCCCCGAAATTTGGGACGGGTTCTTCTGGGAGTGTCTCTGACCTTGTCCAGGTCAAACCCCAAAATGGAATTGGGTTGATAGGTTTGGAATTGATTGTCACTGGAGATTGTGGGATGTGATGTCTGTGTTCCTTCTCCTCTTCCTCACTTGGTTTGATGGAGCTGACTTTTAGGGGGGAAGTGATATCATCGATACGGCACAGAATGTTTTTTTTTTTGGGTTCCAAAGAGGAAAGAAATAATAACAAGAAGAAGTTCTCCTCTCACTTATTGAGGCTTTGACTTGGTTGACTTCAAAGGGATACATTCGAGCAGGGGTCTTCAATGTTTTAAGACTAAGGACCCCTTGAGCTGAGACTATTCTTCTTCTTGTTTGATTGTTTACACATAATACACTATTGTTGAAAATAGTAGGTGTGAGCTTGTAGGTTGGCTATTTTCCCCCAAGAATATGCATGCTATAGAGTTCAAGTGGTTAATCTAAAAAAGAAAAAAAATTTAAAAACTTTGCGGCCCCACTGTAGCAACCCTGAGGACACCATAGTGGTCCGGGATCCTCAGACGCACACACATGTCATGCACACACGCACGCACGTGCACGTCTCCCGTCAGTCTTCACAGTGCTAGCGCTGTTGAAAGGTGAGCCGCTCGGGTTGGCCTGAGGTGTTGACAGGTCTCTGTTTAAGAATGCATTATCAGCCACGTTGATATGTCGTCAATCCCACTCGTCAATCCCAGGTGTGCGGACAGGGCCATCCCTCTCTCTACGCCGCCATAGAATAACATTCCATTCACCTTTAGTCACATTTTAGTCATCTGAAATGTTTTGGTGTTAGTCTAGATTTAGTCGACGAAATATCATAAGATTTATTGCAGGTCTGCTATTAACAGCCTGCAACCCAAGCATAAAACGACGTGTCTTTTAGTTGTACTATAGTACAACTAAAAGACAAGTCGTTTCATGCTCCAGTACCGTAACTGAATCTCTTCTCCGCTAGTCCAGCCCAAACATGTTAGTCTAGTTTCTATTTGTTGAGGAAATGGTCAATATATCTAGTCTCAGTTTTAGTTATCACAGCTTAGGTTAGATTTCGTTTTTATTTTTATATGAAAAAAGGTAGTCCGCCAAACATTTTTCCCTCATAGTCTTAGTGGGCGGAATCAACACTGTCTTAACTGCCTGCAGGGCCCACTCACAGCAATGAAGAAATCTTCACCGCCTATTAACACGTTTGCCGCGCTGAGTGGACGATGTATTATTAATGCGGCGGCTTCGCTTAATTTGGAAATCATACTTTGCGGCAGGACCCGTTTCCGAGGGGGAACGTGAAAAACGACAATTAAATTACGTCTCAAATTCATTAAGTCCCAGTCATGTTTGCTCATTTTGCACCTCTTTTTTCCCTCCTCTGTAAAAATATCAAATATTTAATCACCTCGCGCAGGGATCTGTGTTTTTGTTTTTAACCCGTTAAACCCCCTTTTTTTAAGCATTATGTTATACTTTAGCTATTGAAATATTGCAGATCTACAAGCTCATAGCGTGGCACCAAGTGCCGCGCTACGAGCTTGTAGATCTGATATATTAAAAGATTTGGGCCACATTTTCACGATTTTTTCCTCAATTTTTTTTTCCCTGAAACAACATATTTTGAGCACCACTGGCATAGCACCACTGACATAGAAACATATAGGTTTTTCAGAAAACTGTTCTAAAAGGATTTAGAAGAGATTATTTTAAGAATCGGCGTCAGGTCAAAAATGGGTTAAGGCCGATCCTACTTCTGAATCCTAACAGTTTTCTGAAAAACCTATGTTGCTATATTGGCGGTTCTCCAACCATTTCATGTCAAGGACCCCCAAAATGATATGTATTTGCGGCCAACCAGGTCAAGGAACAAAACCAGTGGTGGAAAAAGTACTCAAATGTTTTACATAAGTAAAAGTATCAATACTGCAATGTAGAAATACTCTTACATGCAAGTACAAGTTTGGAATTTACTTTAGTAAAAGTACAAAAGTATCGGTATCAAAATGTACTTCAAGTACCAAAAGAAGAAACTCATTATGCAGAATGTCAAAGTCAAAACGAATCGGCTATAGGGTTGGTTAATCTACCTCAAAATCCACAAAGTAACTAGTAACTAAAGTTTTCAAATAAAGGTAGTGGAGTAAAAAAAGTACAATATTTGGATCCAATCCAAGATGTACTGTAGTGGAGTAGAAGTAAAAGTATAGGAGTATACTCAAGTAAAGTACAAATTATACCTCAAAATTGTAATTAAGTGCGGTACTTAAGTAGTGTACTTAATTACTTTCCTCCCCTGAACAAAAAGTGGAACATGCATAATGCAGAGAGGCTTTTCTTGGCACATGGAGGTGGCGGGCGGGGCCTTTGTCCAATTACCTGCAGCGCACGCTAATTAGTATGTCTGGGAGGGGACGACGAGGAGGGGTTAAAGTTTAAGGGGGTGATAATGATGAATCTGCCGCCTTGGGGGGGGGGTCCGCTCTGGCTGGCCCTGCACTGCACCGGCGTCTAGACGACCCCTCTCTGTGCCCCCGCCCGAGGAACTCCGGCAGGTCCTCTCGGACATCTATAGATCATTAATCTAATTGGCCGGTTGGTTGCCGGGGGGATGGAGGAAGACGGTTACGGAGTGTTTTAATGGTAAATGGTGTTGAAGGCAGCTAGCGCTTCTCTGTCTTGACAACGGCGGGATGATAACACACACACACACACACACACACACACACACACACACGCACACGCACACGCACACGCACACACACACATACACGCTTGCAGAGCTTTGTTCCGTCTGTCTGGCTATTGGTTCCATTGATTTCAGAGGACTTGTGTTTTGCATGATTGCTAGCTGTTGGCTGCTTCCCTGCATGCTCCCAAAACAGCGTCCGTCCCCCCTGTCTCTTTCTTGCGTGTCTTTCTTGCCAGCTTTGTCCTTATTAGACTTAATAAATGTCTTCTATTTTATTCGTGGCTGTCCATTTTCCATGAATACTAATTTGAAAGGCACGGATAAGTGGGAGCAATATGGTGCTCGCCCCTTTCAGACTATAGTGTTCATTAAAATGAAGGGGAGAGGCCATGCGAGTTCACGCGGGCTCATTTCTTAATGATGTTTATAATGCCAAGCTCCTCTCACACTAATAGAATTCATGCGTGATTGTTGCGGTGGCTTCCTAACCTTCCCTTGTCTTTCGCTCCTCCTCCTCCTCCCTATCTCCTTCCTGTCTGTCCGATACGAAGTTCTGGCAATGTATGAGAATGTTCTTAAGTGTCCTACGCTGGGCTGCACCGGACGCGGCCATGTCAATAGCAACCGAAACTCCCACAGGAGGTAAGTGACAAGCTCGGCTCGTCTGAGAACGACGTATACTGTACGTCGTTCCATGTCGCATCCTCCGTTCTCTTCAGTTTGGGATTTATTTTTTTATTTTTTTATTTTTTTATTTCTTTATTTTTTTATTTCTTTATTTTTTTATTTCTTTATTTTTTTATTTTTTTATTTTTTTATTTTTTTATTTTTTTATTTTTTTATTTATTTTGCACTGCAAAATGATGGAGTATCAATTTAACCGGTTAAATTGACACTCAGGATCTTTTTTTGCTGCATGTCCATTGTCGGTGGATTCCGTTTAAACCATTTCAATGTTTTATTTCCACTACAAGTCTTTTTAGTATTTTGTATTTATCACATCTATAGGTTATCTTATTGTTTCACAATCACAATAGGTTATCCTTTTGTTTTATTCTTTTAGCGTCATTGTAAAATCCTACCACTGTACTACAGTATTTGCAAACTGTGAATAAAGTGTTCAATCATTCAATGAATGTAAAAAAATGCCCTTTCCCTCACAATGTCCAATGTGAAACGGAATCGTTCACAAGCAACATATCTAGGCTTTTATTTTATTTTTAATTTGTTTTTACAGAGAGGGAATATTATTATTAACAATGCATGGAGTGTTTCGCAGCACCTCCCGTGACTTAAATCATTTATCGGTTCATGGGGAATAAATGGCATCTATCAGGTTCAGGTGTGTGTGGGGGTGGGGGTGGGGGTGGGGTGTCGTACTGAAATAGCAGTGTGCGCACACTCCTGCCAGAAGCTGTCAGACGGTCGGGCGACGGCGGTGAGGTGACAGTGAGGGAGGAGTGTCACCCCACAGCAGCAGATGCTCGGGGAGCCGGGGCATCGCGGCAGCCATTAGCACCTCTCTGCCACTCAGCCGGGGTGACAGGAAAGGGTGCAGACCTGCGAGGGACAGGAACGCTTCCCTGCTGCGCTTTAGTGACACGAGATAGATACACACACACACACACACGCGCGCGCACACACACACATGCACAGTCACACGCACACGCGCAAACTTTCCGTTTTTACCAAGAGGCGAGAGGCTGGTATAAGTGCGAGGGGATCGACTCGCCGTGGGCAGGCAAACGGCTACACATCCATATCACTTATTGCATGCCCACATTTTGGACACTCCTCATCGTTGCGTTTGGGCAGTAACCTCCTATCTTCACCTTCTAACTTTTTGTGTGGTTTTCGTTAAATTAAAAGTAGCATTAAAAGTAGCAGATCCGCAAGTAGTAACTTGTTTTCAGACATATGAGGTTTCCCGCCCGACAGAGACGTTATGACAGGTACCCAGGACCAGGGACTTAACACCTGTACTGGCTCCAGGCCATTGTCGGAGATCATTTCTCCAGCGGGGTCGCTGACAGAGTGCGGCTTGACAGCACGGATGGAGAATAATGGGGGTTAAGAATAACAACACAAGCCTTTTGTCACATTTGGTCACTTCTCCTGCAGGGAATCCTATGCCTTATATACCTTTGCTAGGGTAGCGTGTTGTTCTTTTGTGTGTGTGTGTTTGTGTGAGAGTTTAATGCACTGGTTTTCAACCCCTTTCATATCAAGGTCCATTATTTATTCGGCATTTTAGCCTCTCAGACCCATGACTTGGAATATTTTGTTGTCATTGGATAAGAATGTGTCCACAATTCCATGCTGTATTGGTGTGGTACCATGATAGGAGAGAAAACAGGCAAACGTTGATCAAAATAACAATTATTTGACATCCTCTAATTGTGTAGACTGCTTGTAAATTAAGTAATGCAGATGTATAATAATTTAACTCTCAGGAGCATACAATTGAACCAAATGGATTCATAAGGGTCCATTTGGTTAAATTTTATGCTCTCAAGGTAAAAGATCTAATAAGGGTCCATTTGGTTACCAACTCCATTCGGGACCACTTGGAACCCCCTCAAGGACCACTGGTTGAAAACCACTCGTTTAATGAATCATTTATACTCTCTTGTAGGATGTGCACCAAAAATAGTACACTACAACCTCACTGACGCATTGCAACATGACGGCGGCGTGAGCTTGTAGATCGGTCGTTTTCAGTGCGACGTATACATCTGGCTTAGGTGCACACGTGTGTGTACAGTATGTGGGCGTGTGTATGCAATGTGCCTGCGTGCGTGCACATGTCTGAAGGCAATATAGGATGTTCGGGGGAATATGTATGTGCACATTTCTTTGCCCTTACGGGAATATCTATTCTGAGAATTCTCTTAAGCCGCTCGAGCATACATATGCAAGCTGTTGCCCGTGGTGTTGTTATTCAAAGTGCTTTATGGAAATTAATGATTTTACATTTTAACCAGAGACTGCCGCTGCAGAGCAGACGTCACTAAAAAAAAGAGAGAACATGTTTTGTAGATTGATCGGCTGACAGAGACAGATGTGCCACAGTCTTCGGGCAGGCCGGATGACAAGTGTAGCCTAACAAGCCATTCCCCATTTTTTTCCTTTATTTTTTAAAAACAGAATGCTAATTTTACTTCAGTTTGGACCTTTCTCAGAATATCCGTCCGAGATTGCGTGCCATGTACTTAGCTCTTCTCGCCCGTCTCGTTACAGCCTATCGGGGTGTCCCATCGCCGCAGCTGAGAAGCTGGCCAAAGCCCAGGAGAAGCACCAGAGCTGTGACGGAACCGGAGGAGTCCCCAAGTCCAACCAGGCATCTGACCGTGTGCTAAGGTACGGTTCACCTTCCGCCTTCAGTGAGAAATGAAGTCAATGAACCACCTGAAACACTGTGATGGGAAGCAGACGAACCATAGGTCACGTGCGTCACATGTATAAGCAAGCAGCAGTCACTGGCAGTGGCACGCACACACTCACACACACACACACACGCACGCGCGCACGCACGCACGCAGCGTGCGCTCACACACACATTAATAGACATTATATTTGAGAGAATATATATGATGTTTACTCTGTATGATGTATTATTCTTATCATCATTAATATCTCATTCTTATCGCAGTATTCTTACCTGTACCTATCCTGTGTTTCATAGTTTGCTGTTTCTGCCACGACACCTGCATTTACCCATAGTGATCAATATCTATATCTATCTATTTATCTATTCATCTATCTATCTATCTATCTATCTATCCATCTGTCTGTCTCTGTTTGTCTGTGTGTCTCTCATCCGCTGTCAAGATTAGAGTTGTGTTTAAAGACATGAGGTATTATTTAGTGTCTTAAAGGGGGTGGATTCAGCGGTGTGTGAGCTGCATTGTAACGCTGAGCGCTTAAACCAGCAACTCTCCATTGTACTAAAATAAAATGTGTAGGAGAAGATGTAACGTTAAACACAAAGTTTATTGTATGAAAATTGCCAACATGTTTTGACCAGTTAAGGTATTCAGCAGTTCTTGCCCTGATGAAGACCTGTATGGTCCCTCAGGGGGCTGCGAGTTTAAGTTTACGTTGTTAAAGTGTACAGAAAGTGTTAAAATGGTGTTTTCATGTGGCCACACCCACCCATTAAGTAGGATATACCTGGTTTTCACCTTAGCACCACCCACCTTAAGCCTTGCCCACGTTTGTTGTTGTATGATAATAGGGGAGGGGTTAGGGGTGCGGTTAGGGTTATGATGTCACTAAAACTGGTGTATTTCGACTGGGCATTTTGACTCAAAGGCTTTGAGCTTTCAGGAAGACATAATTTGAATATTATAACCACACCTGGGGATCTATTAAAGTAATGTTAACTCCATAGACACATACAAAACATAGAAAAAGTACAAAAATCACAGCATTCCATCTTTAACTGGCTGACACATGTTGGCAATGTTTATATAATAAACGTTGTTTTAACTTTACATCCTCTCCACATTTTTTCTAGTGCTTGGATCTCCTCTTTCTTTTGAAGCCTGCATACCCACTGATCCTAGAAACACCTTTTTTTAGACTTTTAGTTTTGTCTCCTTTGAGCACCTGGTTGGCTTTTTTGTTTGAACTCTCCACCGTGCTTGACATGCACTAGACTAGTGTGTTCCCATTGCGTCACGTCGGAATGTGACGAGGATTTTCCTGTTATTGTTTTACAAAAAAATAATAATAATAATCCTCTCCCCTTCCTTTATTTTTGCAAACGTGCACTCCCCATCTGAGAGTCCCCAGTGTTTGTTTTATGTTTATGCATTCAGGTCTCCTGAGAATTGCATTCCAGAGGCTGCATGTTCACTCCTGTGTTTACTTATGAAGGCAAAACGCTTTATTAGATTTTTAACTAAATTGGCCTCATTTATCACGATGAAGGCACCAGGGTTTGAATGAGAGCTCTCCTTTGATAGTCATGGAAAATGCTGTGATGTGAAGTCATATGCAATCGTAATTGTCTTTTGTTGATGGTTTGGTCTATAGCTAAACATTCATCAAAAACAACAACGCAAGATCTTAACATTTAATTTCTTTGTTGCCTTAGATTAAGAGTTAAGACTATTCAAGTTATTACAAAAAAACATGTATGAGAGCGTAATAAAAGTAATGTACATGAATTCATTTTTATGAGTTTCTACGAGTGCACGAAAGTCTGCTGTAGTCTTTAGAATATCTTCTAAGGAGAAAGGAGAGAGGAGCACAATCATTGTACTAAACCTTAAATGAGTGTTTATTTAACTCTGACAGTATACAACTGGACCCAAATGCAACCATGACTTTGAGAGTGTAAAACTGAGGGTCCACTTGGTTCCGTTTTGTATGCTCTCAGGGTTAAATTCCCACTTAGGGATTCACAGTGCATGGCACCCGCCAGCCCAGTAGAGCAGAGCAGACCACCAGCCCTGTGTGCCCAGCTCTATTTCCTACAGCATCATTTTCCATATTCTCACTCATATTTTTTGAACCGATGCTCCCCCCAAGGTTATTATAGTTTGACATTTTTCATTTACCGTTTTGACTTTATTTCAGTTTAGTTTTATTAATGTGTTTTTTAAAGCGGGTTTGCTAGTTTAGTTTACTTCTTATTATTGGAAAAAATATTACTTTGAGTTACAGCGAACTTTGATTCTGTCTTTGCTTTTCAATGGGAACAGAGCATTCTTTTGCGGAAATCCGTAAGTGGCAATGAGCCAATGACTGCACCTTTAGGGCACGGTCACACCAATGACTGCACCTTTAGGGCGCGGTCACATCAATGACTGCACCTTTAGGGCGCGGTCACACCAATGACTGCACCTTTAGGGCGCAGTCACAACAATGACTGCACCTTTAGGGCGCGGTCACACCAATGACTGCACCTTTAGGGCGCAGTCACACCAATGACTGCACCTTTAGGGCGCGGTCACACCAATGACTGCACCCTTAGGGCGCGGTCACGCAGAAGTTTAATTCTACCTACTGTATGAGGGCGGATTCTGCCAATGCTTTTCAAGGGAAACAGAGCATTTTATTTTATTATTTTGGTTTTGGTTATCTATAATAACCTTGGAGCCCCCCCCCCCCCTACCCTACCCTACCCCACCCAAACCCCACCCTACCCCACCCCCACCCACCCCATGCTGGGCAACAATGTTGTGTGCCTCAGTCCAACCTCCACCCCCTGGTCCATTTATTTTCCAGGCCTATGTGCTTTGTCAAACAACTGGAGTTTCCACAGTATGGTTACAAGAACAATGTCTCCACCAGCACGCCGCGCTCCAACCTGGCCAAGGAGCTCGAGAAGTACTCCAAGACCAGCTTCGACTACTCCGCCTTCGACGGCAGCCACCAGGGGGCGTACGGCGGGAATAAACGGGCCATCGCACCCAAGGTCCACCACGGCCACCGCGACACCTCGCCCAAAGGATACGATGGTACGCCGCCGCCCACTGCTTACAGTACCTACATATCATTTTATTCTGTTTACAGCCATTTCATGTTGGTTTCGTTTAATTTGTATTTGGAAGAAAAAAAAAAGTTTCCTATTGTAGTTTCCGTGGCTAGTTTTAGTTAACTACAACAACCACTTAAACCCCATAGTGTCGGTATCGTGGAGAAAGCTTTCGCTGAATATCGCAGATCGACAAGTTCACGACGCGACACAATCCTTGCCTCTCGGCTATTTATCAGCGAGAGCTTAATCGGAAATCAGAAAATACACTAGTGCTGCTTTTGGTATTGAAAGCATTCCAAGTTGGTCCAGCAGAGCGCAACACAGTCACCTCGGAACACAAGGAAGTGAGTGCTGATTAATTGGAATCCATTTTCGGTTACTGCATCGTCTATTTCTCGCTTCAAATGTTTTCAAAACAACGTTTAGTTTTAAATGACATTGTGTGTTTGTTTACATGGCTGTCATGTTGGATTCAGCATAAAATCCAAGCAGCGCAGCCAGGTGCTCTGAGGCTTTGAATTTGGCAGCGGTCTGTTATAGAGCGGAGCGGGTCATTATCAAGAAATAACACACCGCTGAATTCAGTGATTGACCAATCGGAATCAAACAAGCATTCAACCAAGCCATGTAATAAGTGGTTATAAATTAACAACCCCTGTCGCTGCGCCAACAAGACAACAACGCGTCAAACCCGTGTGTGACGCATGCGCTTCCCCGACCTTTTTTCTCCCCCCTCGCAGCCAAGCGCTACTGCAAGAACTCCAGCTCGGCCAGCAGCAGCACCAGCTCCTACGCCCCCAGCAGCAGCAACAGCCTGAGCAGCCTGAGCTGTGGAGTAGGTGGAGGAGGAGGAGGTGGTGGTGGTGGAGGAGGACATGGCGGACACGGAGGGGGCAGCAGCGCCAGCAGCACCTGCAGCAAGAGCAGCTTCGACTACAGCCACGACATGGAGGCGGCGCACATGGCCGCTACCGCCATCCTCAACCTGTCCACGCGCTGCCGGGAGATGCCCCACGGCCTGGGCGGCAAGCCCCAGGACCTGTGCTCTCAGGTAGGGGGGTGGGGGGCGCTATACTCTAGGACAGTGGTTCCCAGGCTTTTTCAGGTCAAGGACCCCCAAATTGACACTAATTATCCGACGGACCCCCATTTGAAAAGATGTGTCATGCAGGGACCCCCATAAGAGAAGATTTTGACGGCTCTAGCAGTGATTCTCAACCCCTTTTGACATGCATTAGTCTAAGGACCCCCCATTTAATGGCATTTCTATCTCTGGGACCCGAATTGATATTGTAAAATCAATGTTAATTTAACTCTGAGAGTGTACAAATGGAACCAAGTGGACCTGTTAGGGTCCATTTGGTTCCATTTGTACACTCACAGAGATACAGCCCCATAAGGGTCCATTTGGTTCCAAACTATAATTTAACCCATTTTGGGCGGGAACCCCTTTTGGTTCATTATGTTATAATTTAGCTATTGAAAAATAGCAGATCTACAAGCTCATAGCGCGCCACCGAGTGGCGCGCTACGAGCTTGTAGGTCTGCTATTTTTGAAAAATCGTGAACATTATTTTTCCAGAAAACTGGAGGATTTAGAAGATTTCTTTTTAATTTTGAGGTCAGGCCTAAATGGGTTAACTGGGGACCCCCTGGAACTCCCTCAAGGACCCCTAGGGGTCCCCGGACCCCACTGTGGGAACCACTGCTGTAGGACAGTAGGACACGCTATGGTTCTGTAAACAGTTTTTATAATGTTGTTGCTGTCGGGGACAAAACCCTTATCTCCATATTCTGCTTCTTCGTAAATTAACACCGTACTCGATCGTACTACAGCGTCACACAAACGCACCAAAAGTAGCAGATCCGCACGCTCGAAAAGCCGGTAGATCTTCTACTTTAGCCATTTTTGGATTTGAGTCCTGAAAAGTAACAGTTTTGGACATATGAGGTTTCCATCCACCAGAGACGAAATTGCCTGCAGATCCCCCCCCATCTGAAATGATATTAGTGCCATGGAGCACCATACAAAATCTATGTTGTTAAAATGTCAGAAAATTATTGTCTCCACTCCGTCCGTGTGTGTGTCCGTGTGTCCGTCCGTGTGTCTGTGTACAGCTAATCTCCGGCACCGTTGGCCCAGTCAATGCCAAACTGTGCACACTCAGTCCCTGGATGCCAAGAAAATGCCACTTGTTTTTTGAAGATGGGAGCGTTGTGCGTTTTGGAGCTTGTAGATGACTATCCTCCTCATTAGAGATAAGCGATGCCCTGCAAAGGAGATCAAAGGGTTCGAGAGGGGGGGTCCATTGACCTCTGTTATGCGCTCTTGAGTGACGCATTCACCATGACTCAATTCAATCATTAACCACTTGGAGCCTATAGCATCTCTATGCTGGGCCTATCATATGCACAGAGTGACCATTTGCTGAAAATAGCTGAGCATTCGCCAAATAGCAGATCTACAAGTTCACAGCATGTCGCGCTGTCGTACATCGGAGGCTATATTTCCATTGACTGGAAAGTGGAAACAGCAGCAAAGGTCTGCCAAGTCCTGGGAATCGAACCCTGGCACTCACTGTTAGAGGCATCAGAGCCCATGTGGTGTCAGAGCCCCGTTTTGCAGAGAGGATTTGGTGTAGAGGGGAAAGAGTAGCGGACAAAGTACAGAGCCCTGGGGGACCCCGCTGTCAATGAAGTACCATATTAGTTTAAGTGGTTAACCTCCATTATTAGGGATGCACCGATGCACCGGCCACATATCCGTATCGGTATGGACCGATATTTGCCGTTATCGGTCAATATCGGTAAAGCTGACATTAGCCAATGGCAGTAGCTGTTATTGATAAACACACATTTTGCGTTGGCTATGTTGGTGTGTTGGTTATCTGCAGCCTGCCAAGCTGTAGATTTTGAACATGTATTTCTTGTATTGAAGATGTATTTGTTTCCCTGGCACAAAAGCAGGAAATAAAAACATCAAAAATGAAATAAACATAATCGGTATAGTATCGGCTATCGGCTAAATTGTTATTTCAAATATCGGTATCTGTATCATTTCCATATCGGTGCAACCCTATCCGTTATGCATTCTTGACACGTTCACGATGACTCAATCCAATCGTTAAGAAACATCAATGTGTTCGTTGTGAAAATGACGTATGATGATGATAACAGTTTCAGAGCGAAATGTTGCACGTGTTCAGTAAATGTTCATGACTTACTGTTACGATATGCCCTTCAAATTCATGGCATAAGCGTGCCGTCGACAGTTACGTTTCATTAAGCGTAATGGAGCGTAATGTAAATGTCTTCAGGAAGGATCCCCGAAGCACTTAAAACGTGGTTATTGTTCACTGAAATGCATTCATTGTGCATTCTGGACGTGTTAGTGGAAAAACGTTGCTTGCGTTTAGTTTAGTTTTTTTTGCTTTGTGTGACGCTGTAGTGTAGTATGACCAAGTATTGTATTCATTTTCGAACATCTTACGATGTAAGGCTTGATTAACCCTGCTAAGACCTGAGCAGTTTTCTGAAAAATGTATCAGTGGTGATCAAAGGTTTCATGTCAAGGACCCCCAGAACGATCCGTATTTGGCCACGGATAACCATTTCAAAATATTTTGTTCCAGGGATTCCCCAGAAGCAAATATTTGAGTCAGAACTCCAAAGACGAGGGCTCTACCCATGCAGGCCAAACTATACTGTATTATGGTTGTTAACAACTCAACCTGATACAGTTGGAGGCCATCGATATTGTCCTTTTCTTTTTGCTGAGGTTTGCGTGATCTGCGCAAAAGGACAGTTAACCCATTTTGGGCGGGAACCCCTTTTGGTGTTTTAAACATTGTTATAATTTAGCTATTGAAAAATAGCAGATCTACAAGCTCATAGCGTGCCACCGAGTGGCGCGCTACAAGCTTGTAGGTCTGCTATTTTTGAAAAATCGTGAAAATATTTATTTCAGAAAACTGGAGGATTTAGAAGGATTTTTTAAAATGTTGAGGTCAGGCCTAAATGGGTCAAATAATGAGGGACAATATCGGTGGCACCCAACTGTATATCAATTAAAACATTTACTGAAAAATGTTTAATTCTGAGGTGCATATAGGATAGTGCTATACCCTCCCGGAAACCCCCCTCCTCCCTCATAAATGAGCTTGGAATTCCACATATGACCTAAATTCTCCATTCATTGTCAATGGGAATTTAATGTTTGTGTAAGACGAAAATCTACACTACAACTGAATATATAGGACCTAGCACCCCTCAAAAAAATCTTGGTTAAAAAAAAGAGAAAAAAAGCCCCCAGCCCTCCTATGAAAGACAGACCGAGTAGAAAAAGATTGTGGTATTTTATCATGAACATTAGTTGGGTCCAATTACATGAAGATAGGTTGAAAAGTGGCAAAGTGGTCCTTTAAGCACAACACACACCCACACACACACACACACACACACACACACACACACACACACACACACACACACACACACACACACACACACACACACACACACACACACACACACACACACACACACACACATACGCAGAGGCACAGAAACACAGCAAACACACACAGTCCCTCTGTGTGCACACACACACAAAACCAGGCACATTCCATTAAAGCTGGGCTACGTATAGCTATGCCTCAGTCTCCCGTGGCGCGGCGGCCCAGTGTTTTATTCCCCCCGTCTTCGGATCAGATAGGAGCGAGGCGACGAAACGGCCGTTTGCCACGGCGCGAGCCCAATGTGTCATCTCAGAGCAGATAAGGTGACGGGCGCTCCTCGCATTATCTGAGCCTTGCGAGATGCTCAGCTGGTACATGGGGGCGAGGGAGGAAGGGAAGGGGGGAGAGAGAGAGAGGGAGAGGGGGGGGGGGTGCCTAATGTTAATGTTGACAGCACTGACTGCTGGTAGAATGAGAGAGAAACAGGGAGGGAGACAGAGAGGGAAAAATAAGTGCATAAGAGGAGGAGAGGAGAGGAGAGGAGAGGAGAGGAGAGGAGAGGAGAGGAGAGGAGAGGAGAGGAGAGTGTACGGGTGGAGAAGAACAGAGATGGAGGCTAGTACAGCCTCCCAGAGGGGAAGTAGACATGGCAGCAGCAGCAGCAGGATCTGCTACTTGGTGGGAACTGGAGCCTGAAGCATCCAGGATGCCTCCCTGTATATCCTTCTACCCACTCCAGGATGGCTCCCTGTCTCACTGCCTTCTACCCACTCCCATGCCCTAGTGTGCGATAGACAGACAGGCAGGCAGGCAGGCAGGCAGGCATTCAGGCAGGCAGGCAGGCAGGCAGGCATGCAGGCAGGCAGAGAGACAGGCAGGCAGAGAGACAGGCAGACAGACAGGATGCTCTGAGGGCAGGAAGGGAAGACGGGGGAAGGAGAAACTTCAGAGAGCTTCTCCTGCCTCTTTCATCTCGACACCTCAGCTCACCTCGCGGTACACCCTGTTCCTTTACGGTTTACACACTGCACTGTCCTGTCTGTCTGTCTGTCTGTCTGTCTGTCTGTCTGTCTGTCTGTCTGTCTGTCTGTCTGTCTGTCTGTCTGTCTGTCTGTCTGTCTGTCTGTCTGTCTGTCTGTCTGTCTGACTGTCTGTCTGTCCGTCTGTATACAGTGCATGCGTGCGTGCCTTTCTGTCCATCTGTATGTCACAGATTTTGACTCACAGTTGACATTTCTAATGGCCGTTTCAAAAGCACATAATCATAGTTTATTAGATTGTTGCAGATGCTTTCCAGTTATTTCAGTACGGTGTGAAAATCAACTTGCTTTTATCGTTTGTCAGAGTTATCTTTGCATTTTAAATGCATTTTAAAAGCGTGAATCAATTTTAAAAGTCAACAAACAGTCCCAGGAGACACGATTGATTTCCGAACAAAAGTCCATAACTTATTAAGTCAACATTAACTCAATTATTCAGGAAAGCACAGCTTACACTGTAATGACAAAAATGTATAATGCAAATAATTCTAAATGGAAAATGCATGTCTGTTTATGTAAGATATGCTGTACGTACATTATAGCTGAAGCTGTGAATAGACAATGTATTGATGTGATAGTATGGTCCTTTAAGCACTTAACCCTAACACTAAACACGGGTGATTTTCACCCGGACAATACATAATATTGCTGATGTCTGAGGTGGATGGGTCTTTCAGTACCTTCATCATAGATGTAGGTTTGTTTCCCTGCCCACATCCCTGTTTTTTTCTACAGGCAGGTACGAGTTTAGTGATTTTGAGTTTAGAGTAATAGAGAAAAATCCCATACTCCCACAATGTTTTGTTTTTTTTAATATATATATATTTTTTCACTGAACCATTCTCACATGACCCAAAAGTCATGATTTAATTGCCATGTATTGCTGTACTTAAAAATATTTTGATGAGAAGTATTTTTTTATGGAATATATTACACAATATACCCGTGTTTAGTGATGGTTAATTTGACAAAAGTTTAGTTTAGTATTCTAGGGATAAGCCCTATTACTTTGTCATGTGATTTTTGAAAAATCTTGAAATTGTTTGAGAAGTTATGATTTAGATTTTAAAACAAATGTTCTCTTACGGGGGTCCATGGACTCGAGCAAAAAAAACATTTTCAGATGGGGGTCCATGGCAAAAACTACTAGTATACACTACAGGTATATCAATTTGGGGGCCCTTGGTACGAAAATATTTGAGAACCACTTTATTGCATAGAGAAGAAATTGGTGGAGGCAGATAAAAACAGACAGACAGACAGACAGACAGACAGACAGACAGACAGACAGACAGACAGACAGACAGACAGACGAGAGGTTGGTTTTATTCTAGGAGGCAGGTGGAGGCAGGTGGAAATAATGTGTTGTGGAATTAAACCACTGACCTATCACGCTCCGGCGTCGTCCGCCCGGCTTTGCCATGGCAACGGAGTCCAGGGGTCAGCGGGGGGGATGGGGGGGGGGGGGGGGGGTCAGGGGAGGATTGGGTGGTCCGTAATGAAGGAGGCAGGGCACAGCCTCCTCCGCGGTCCTATTAATTCGGGGTACCATGGAGTCCGGTGGTCACCTTAATTGGACGCTGACATACGGTAGAATGCAATTTAATCCTCCCTGTCTCTCTTTCTATCTCTCTCTCTCTCTCTGTCTCTCTTTCTCTCTCATTCTCCCTCGGCGTTGTGTTCTATACTCTCTCTCCCTTCCCATCTGCTTCCATCGCACTTCTCTCTGTACATTAAAACTTGCCATTAGAATATGTTATATATCTGCTGTCGGGGAGAAAACAACTAACTATCTATTTTTCTTCAGGAAATTAAGAAAAAATCACACCTGTGTGAAGTGAGTGGTGCAACTCCGTGTGGGGGTCCCTGTGGGGGTGGGGGGGGGGGTTCCAGACCCACAGGAACGCACCCAGGGTGCCGGCCCGATTCCGGCGAGCCGCCCCGCGTCCGAAACGGTTGAGAAATGACAGAGTTACCGTGTGGGGGTCCCTCTACTGTACAGTACTGTCACTGTACTGTACGGGCACACCCAAAATCACCATATATACATTTAATATGTGCGTGTGTGTTTGTGTGTGTGTTAGGTTGCGCACAGGTGGTGAAAAACAACCGTGCTGTTTTCGTGCTCAGGCGCACCCAGCCACCCACCCACCCACCCACACACATAGCTCCGTAAGGGAGTGGTTGCACCACTCGTATATTTTTAAAACAATAGCTTTAGCAGACAGTTTGAGGGTCCAATGGAGTTAATAGGTTTTGTCCCATGAAGCACTTTTTACTACTTTTCATTGGTTCAATATTTTGTAACCAACACATAGACGTAAAAGGTGTTCAATAGCATTGATTTATGAAAAAATAATAATACAAATCTAAAACCTCAAAAATGGAGTTAGGTGGTTTCCTCCCAACAGCAAAGTTTTATTATTTTGGCATGTAAAATATCAACAATTCTAACAGCAGTCAATCAAATCAAGTGCTCAAATATCTTCAACTGGCCACTTTTCAAACCATGGAATAGGCCTATAAAGGGCACATTTACATACCCAAGGACACTTCTATAATATGCTCAAGGACACTTTGACACGAACTCATTCGCAATAGCCAGGAATCAAACCGAGAACCTTCTAATTCCCAGGCGGCCGCCCTACTCTACCTCCCGAGACACTGCCGCTCTCATAACGATATAAGAAAGATGTCGTCTTCAGATGTAAATCCGCCTTTTTCCAGAGGGTCAAGGGTAGCGTTGGCTAGGTAGAGCTTATTTTGCACAATGAACCAGCACTATATTACCAGCCACTGTACCTGCCACTGTACTGCCACCATGCATTTCCCACCTGTGCTCTATGACATACTGGCTTCTCTGCCCAAATCTCATTATTAGTATTATTATTTTTCCGACCAGATCGATACAGACTTAATGTCTTTTCAGACCGGGAGCGTGTGACGCAGACCTGGTCGGGAATGTCGCCTGGATCAGCGACAGGTCTGCTCATGAGGGGCGTGGGACGCATAGCGTAAAAAAAAGAAAAGAAAAAAAAGGTCAACGCAATCCAGGTCTAGTCAGCCGCGGGCGTGTGCACAAAATAGGCGACAATTTCACAGGACCGCGGCCACATAAATACGTTGTCGCCCCTCAACTTCTCTGTGTGTCCAATATGCGCGCACGCCTCTCATTAAAGATGAATTACTAGACGCGTCAGTCGCTGCCCGTGTGAAACTCATCAGAAGTTGTTTTTTTTATTCTGTATATTACAGTTAAATCCTATATGTGCTGTTTGGAACTCCAAACACTCTCTCAGTAACACTCTGGATTTCTATTGTGTACTGCAGCACACACACACACACACACACACACGCACACACACACACACACACACACACATACACACACACACACACACACACACACACACACACACACACACACACACACACACAGAATGTGTTGTTGTCCGGGTTTGTGATTCATGCCACGTTGATCCCAAGTCCCAAATCTATCAGCTAATCCTCTGAGTCCAAGAGAGCTGCATCATAAACGTTGTTAGTGTTGTCGTCTTTTTTGTTATTTTTTCCTTCTTCTTTTCGTTTTTCTTTTCTTTCTTTTTTTTTGGCTTTCGGTCGAGACACGGGGAGAATCCACCCCCGGGGACACTGTCGGATTGAATCAGCATTAGAGCGGGCTTTCCTTCTCACCGACAAGGAGAGAGAGAGAGAGAGAGAGAGAGAGAGTGCAATGCATAAAAAGAAAGGCGAGGGGATATGAGAAGAGAGGAGTCAGAGAAAGGGATGTTAATGAAAGCAAGGGCAAGGTGGTAAACACACACACAACACAAGCGGGACACACGCGCGCGTGTTGTGTGTGTGTGTGTGTGTGTGTGTGTGTGTGTGTGTGTGTGTGTGTGTGTGTGTGTGTGTGTGTGTGTGTGTGTGTGTGTGTGTGTGTGTGCGTGTGCGTGTGTGCGCATGCTTGTTTCTAAAAACACAGGCCTTGAGGGGAAGCGGGGATCTCTTGGTACATTTGTGCCAGATGTAGATGAAAGCGCTCCCACACACACACACACACACACACACACACACACACACACACACACACACACAGGCGCACACATACACATTTTGCGTGCATGCATGCAGGCACACACACAGACAGACGCTCGCACCTATGCAGGCACACACATGCGTCCACGAGGGAAGGGAAGTGAGTGATGTTGTGGGTGCAGTCAGACTGGTATAAGACCATGGCCCAGTTTGTTCAGGAACACCATCGTATGTAGTTCCGTCTATTTTGGGGGGCTGGCTGGCTGGCTGGCTGGCTGGCTGGCTGGCGAGCCGGCTGTGGTCTAGTTCTGGGAAATGCTCATTGCCAACCACCTCACGTGTGTGCGCGCACGCACAACACACACACACACGCACGCGCGCACGCGTGCACACACACCACACACGCACGCGCGCGCGTGCACACATACCACACCACACCACACCTAACCCTAAACCCCCCCAGTTCCCCTGTGGTGTCCACTCAAATCAGGCTCACACAGACAGACATGCACGCATACACACACGCGCACGCACGCGCACACACACACACACGCACACACGTGCAGCCTGGCTCCGGATGCTTCCATTCCTCACAACACACTAATTTGGATGTCCCCATAGTGACACACAGACAAACACATGAGCAGATACAAGCATGCGCGTGCCGCGCGCGCACACACAAGCATGCGCGTGCCGCACACACACACACACACACACACACACACACACACACACACACACACACACACACACACACACACCAGTCTAACGGCACAGAATCCAAGTGCAGACGTGGAGAGAGAGAGAGAGAGAGAGAGAGAGAGATGGTGAGGGAGGGGTAGGTTGGCAGAGGGATGCAGTTTGTCCTTGGCATGCTGAGGACCTCTCCCTCCCTGTTGCAGCTCGGATGGAGCTGGCCAAACATAAAGGAGATACCTCTGAACATTATTAGCATGTGCTTGATTCATCCTGTGTGCTGTTAAAGTTATTATATATCGTTGCTGACGGGTGGAAACCTTGTATGTCTCTAATCGTTGCTTTGATATTATTCTATTTTATTTTTTAAGTATTTTTTTAAAGGACATGGTGAAAATAGCCAACCTACAAGCTCACGCGTGTGATCACGACATTTGTTTACAAAATTATATTTATATTTATTATATTTTATCGGTGCTACTACGATGTCTTGGGAAGCAGAACAAAGGGCATGTTTGTACTGTTGGCGACCTGTGTGTGTCGTACACAAGACGTAACGATGTAGAACGCGGTGAACCTTGAAGCACAAGGTTCACAGCGTTCCTCATTCCTACGTCTGGTTCAATGCTTCAATGGTTCCAGGTCCTTGAACGCTTCCAGACATATCTATAGATGGACTCAAACGCGGAGCGCCCGGCATCGCCTCCATTCTTAGGAAACAAAATCAGGCTCTTCCTCTGTCCGCCTTTGGAGTACTATATATATACTGCTGTTTAATTTGCCCATACCTGAACAATAACCAATTAAGACCTGGAACGCATCTGTGTCGCATCTTTGGCGTTTAACCACTTCAACCATTATCTTAAACTTTAGCTGTTGAAAAATGGCACATGTACAAGCTCATTGCGCGACACTGAGTGCCGTGCTACGAAGCTTGTAGATCTGCTATTTAAAAACAAAATCATGATAATGTGGCGCAAATCTTTTAATATACGGTAACGGTATGCAGTATATGGTACAACATAATTTTCAGATGGGTGTCCGCGGCCAAATACAGATAGTTCTGGGGGTCCTTGATATGAAATAGTTTGAGAACCACTGATAGGTTTTTCAGAAAACTGTTAGAAGACATTTTGTAGAATCTGGTCTCAGGTCTTGATCGATTGACTGTTATTTAATCAGAAAACTCTCTCTCTCTTATTTCCCTTCTCTCCATCCATGTCTTCCTATATTCTGTGCATCCATTCATCCCTTCCCCACACGCTAAACCACACACACACACACACACGTGCGCGCGCAAAAACAAACATACACGCCACACAAACACCTTTCAGAGTCCCAACCGAGACGTTGACGAGAACGGTACGTTGGACCTGAGCATGAGCAAGCGTCTGGGCGGGGGCGGCGCGGTCCTCACCCCTCTGGAGCCCATGTCCCCCCAGCGACAGGCTGCCCTGATGGGCTCCCGCTGCTACGGCAGCATGGCGGACCCCACCGCCGACTGCTGGGACCTGCCCGTAGACTACACCAAGATCAAACGCATCGACGAGGACGATAAGGAGGTAGGACCAGGCTAGAGGGTGGAGTGGGCAGCAGCAAGCAGGTGGGAGATTAAAAAAAATACCCGATCGATCCTCTGCCAGGGACTCCCAGAAGCAAAGATTTATGTTGATTAATTGTTCGCTTAAAAAATAAAAAAAGATCAAAGATTTGCACCGATTTTCAAGATCTTTCAATGAGTATAAAATATGGTTAAAGTAGGCCTAGTTAAATGATTGGGATTCTATTTTTTTTCCTTTTTTTAAAAAATTCTTGAGCTTTTTATGCCTTTATTGATAGTACAGTACTAACAGTAGGTAGATATGAAACTGGGAAAGGGAGATGGGGAGTGACGCGCAGCAAAGGCTGTCGAGATGGGGGCTGGAACCCCCATTGGTGCCTTGATGCCCGAACCGCTAGGCAAGCGATCCGGACCGTGACGCCGGTCATGCCTTTTGCCTTTAATAATAATTATTTTATTTTATTTTTATTTATAAGGCGCCTTTCAGGGCAGGTTAAAAACAGTTAATACAAAAAACACAGTTAAAAGCAAAACTAAGGTGCAGCTTTCAATGTTTTAAACATTTCGGGACACATTGGGTGACATAATGCAGATTAAGGAGACCACTTGAAACCAGCCCACGAAGCCCCTCATGGCACCCATGAAAATAAAATTAATGAAAGTAGCATCACCATCATTTTAACCACAAAAGCAAGGCACACTGTCTTCAAATGCAGTGAACCGACTTTTAATAAGGAAACAGCAACGTTTCGGCCTTTTTGTTCCTTTTTCATACTTTGACTATTCAAAAATATCATTTCAAGTTTGAGAAGCACTGGTTTACATTGTTTAGTGGTACTGTCGACCATTCCAGTCGGTGGGGGGGGCTTTTCTTTGGCTGAGACAGTGTGTTGTTTCATGACACGTCTGGTTGTGGCACGCACCATGATGAAAAAGTGGTGCGTGTTGAATTCAGGGTGCCACCTTAAAATATTATATACTCGGCGTGCAATATCAATATTGTCTTTTTTCACGTCTGGCCCCAGCCGGAATGTTCTGCCTCCAAGCAATTAATTCTGCACTCAGAGCCTCCAAGTTAAAATATTTGCATTGCAGTCTGATTGTATTCTGGGTTACTTCTACTTCCCAGGCTGACTCACAGGTATATTTGGAATCATTAGAAAGTCATATTAGGGCGGAGAGCGGGGTGGGACGGCATGGGGGGGTTGAGGAGGGGTAAGAAAAGCCTAATGAATCTGCATGTTAATTGATGTCAGCGTTGCAGTGCACCGGGGTAGCTGCCTCTGTTTTGGATCACGCTCCCTGCATGCTGGCTTTCTGTTTTTACATTTCGCTCCTCTTCTCCCAAAAATGAATTATGCAAAGTAGCACCTTGGGAGGGAATCGGAATAGCTCATCTCATCAAAGAGCGGCTGGAAATCAATGTGCCCGCTGCACAACACCCCGGTGTGTGTGTGTGTGTGTGTGTGTGTGTGTGTGTGTGTGTGTGTGTGTGTGTGTGTGTGTGTGTGTGTGTGTGTACAACTGTACATGCATGCATGCATGTGTGTGCGCGCATGTGTGTCTGGCTGTGTGTCAGTGCACATGTATTGTACAGCATAATGCAGTGCACATGTATGCATGCTCTCTCTCTATATATGTATGCATGCTCTCTCTCTATATATATGTATGCATGCTCTCTCTCTCTCTCTATATATATGTATGCATGCTCTCTCTCTATCTATAATATGTATGCATGCTCTCTCTCTCTCTCTCTCTCTCTCTCTCTCTCTCTGTATGCATGCTCTCTCTCTATCTATAATATGTATGCATGCTCTCTCTCTCTCTCTCTCTGTATGCATGCTCTCTCTCTATCTATAATATGTATGCATGCTCTCTCTCTCTCTCTCTCTGTATGCATGCTCTCTCTCTATCTATAATATGTATGCATGCTCTCTCTATCTATAATATGTATGCATGCTCTCTCTCTCTCTCTCTCTCTCTCTGTATGCATGCTCTCTCTCTCTCTCTCTCTCTCTCTCTATGTATGCATGCTCTCTCTCTATCTTTCTCTCTCTCTCTCTCTCTCTATGTATGCATGCTCTATCTACAGTATACAGGTGCATGCTCTCTGAGCTCTCTATCGATATGTATGCATCCTCTCTGAATGCTATCTATACAGTATATATGTACCGTATGCATGCTCTCTCTCTCTCTCTCTCTCTCTCTCTCTCTCTCTCTATATATATATATATATATATATATATATATATATATATATATATATATATGTATGCATGCTCTGTCCCTATCTATATAATATGTATGCTATGCATGTGCGTGTCTTGCTGTCTGCACCCTCACAGCCTCCGCTCCCTATAATTAGAGGAGCTCACCGGCCGACCCAGCGCCGCGCACCCCAAGACAGCTTGAATGCTGGGTAATTTGGGCCGTATTCTGGACCTGTCTCCTTATGGGCATTACTGTACATACTGTACGCTGGGACAACGGGAGGGGGCAAGGGGGGGGAGCGGTTTTGCATCGACAGCCGCCGTGCCCGCAGCCCCGGCTGCTTGCACTGCAGACAAAGCACACACACACACACACACACACACACACACACACACACACACAGCCCCCTGCATGCATGCATATACACACACTGCCTGCCTGCTCCCATGCAAGCGATCTGAGGCTAAGCCACAGTGCCATCTAGTGGCGGGGCTATGCTTTGCACCTCATACCGTGCTGTGAGCCTCCCATGCACGTGCTGCGAGGTGTGCACACCGGGATGTCTGCAATGTGTACACACAAGCGTGCTGGTGCCACACACACACACACACACACACACACACACACACACACACACACACACACACTTGGCAGCGAGCTAAGTCATTATTTCCTCTCTCCCTGGGAAGCTATTCTCTCTAGCTTTAGAGACTGACAGGTGAGCTTCAACAAAGTCACCCAGGCTCAACCATTAGCATTCAAATTGACAAAGCGTCTTTTGTGCGTGCGTGCGTGCGTGCATGCGTGCGTGCGTGCGTGTGTGTGTGTGTGTGTGTGTGTGTGTGTGAGAGGGGGGGGGGGGTAATGGGTAACGATATATCCTGAAGCTTTTATGAACTCTGAGGACCTGATTCTTCTGTTTTAACTACTTAAACCCTATATGTGCTTGACCGGAGTCCCCCAGGGGTCTACACTAGGTCTCCTCTTTTTCTCCATCAACACTTCCTTCCTTTGAACATATCCAAATTGACAGGGCAAGTAAAGTAGGTGGGAGAGGCTTATTGTCGGTATCGGCCGAGAGCGCGGTAGTCTATCCCCGTTTCTTTCAATGCGGTAAGAAGACCCCTGGGAGATGGAGCGCCACACCTACCATCAGCTCCCAGTAGCCTACTGTACTACCTGCATGGAGATGTGCTATCTTGAGTGTATGGAATGTTCGCCCCAGAATAGGTTCATGCGGTTAATTTCTGTGACGAGAAGAGACCAAGAAGCAGGCCTGTTAAGCCTTAAAGTCATCTATCTCTTCCTTCCTTCTTTCCTCCCTCCCTCCCTCCCTACCTCCTTCTTCCTTCCTTCCTTCCTTCCTTCCTTCCTTCCTTCCTTCCTTCCTTCCTTCCTTCCTTCCCTCCTTCCCTCCTTCCTCATTCCCTCCCTCCCTACCTCCCTCCCTCCTTCCTCATTCCCTCCCTCCTTCCCTCCCTCCCTCCCTCCTTCCTTCCTTCCTTCCTTCCTTCCTTCCTTCCTTCCTTCCTTCCTTCCTTCCTTCCTTCCTCATTCCCTCCCTCCTTCCTTCCTTCCTTCCTTCCTTCCTTCCTTCCTTCCTTCCTTCCTTCCTTCCTTCCTCATTCCCTCCCTCCCTCCTTCCCTCCCTCCCTCCTTCCTTCCTTCCTTCCTTCCTTCCCTCCCTCCTTCCTCATTCCCTCCCTCCCTACCTCCCTCCCTCCTTCCTCCCTCCCTCCTCCCTCCCTCCCTCCCTCCTGCAGCCAGACGAGTTGGACCCGTTCCATGACCTACTGGACGATCGTGCGTACGCTGCAGACGTGAGCATGCCCTGCAGTCCCAAGCAGCCCAAGTACCTCCACTGCAAGGAGACCAAGAAGGACCTGATAACGTAAGATCACCCCTCCCCTCTCCACCCGACCACATTGTCCCCCCCCCTCACCCCTACGTGCCCCAACCTCCCACCTGCTTGCTGCTGCCCACTCCACCCTGTGCTCCCCCTGGCCTGCTCCATGCATAATTCATGCTCCATCGCACAACGACACGCGGCAAAAAGTAGCCGACCGACAAGCTATACCGAGCTTGACAGTCGGCTATTTTTCGGTGCCACGAAGTATATAGATCGAGCTTCACGATCAGCCTTTTCTTCTCCTCTTGGAGCTATTGCCCGGTGGCTTGCAGCTATACATCGCGCCATGGCAGCATTTGTACCCCTCCCCCCTCCAGCCCTCTACGCTAGTATACGGTATAGCTTCTGCTCTCTATGGCTTCCATTGTATCTTCCATCTCTCTTCCGATGCTTTGGCGTGACGGCACGTACGGTAGCACTAATCGGTCTCTGCATCACAATGAGTCAAATGGTCTCTGGGCCAATTATTACAACCAGCGTATCGCAGGCAGTGAAGCTAAACTGGAAACAATGAATTTATAAACATTATAAAACTAAAAAGACAAATTTAAAAAGAAAAGAAAGAAACTCAACCCCGTTTTGATTTTCTGTGGGCTGATTTTCTAATGTATCTTTCCTGGTGGCAGATGTCCTACACCGGGATGTGATGGAAGTGGTCACTTGACGAGCGATTTCGCCTCACATCAAAGGTGTGACTTCCATTTCTCCTTGTGGTTTAAACCACACTAGTTCCCAAACACTACCTATTTGAATTAAAAAACAAATTCAATGATTTATTTCCCCCAAAGTAATTTCATGAATAAATAAAATAAAAATAAAATAAATTCCATAAATTAGAAAGCAAATGTTGAAGAAGTGTAGTGACCATAGCCGATATACAAGCTCACACCTGAGCCTGCAGATCTGCTATTTTCACTAGTTTGGGTCCCGAGCAAACATCTACCGTAATTTCTCTTTTAGGTCTTGGACTAAAACGTTTAGGAACCACTAGGTTTACCGAGTCTTTATCTCTCCCCGAGTTATTGTTTTCAGCTTACCTCCTCGACCAGACTGTCCAGACTCCTGATGCCTTAACCCTTTGACTATAATAATAATAATAATAATAATAATAATAATAATAATGACACGAAAGGAGCACAAGCCGTGCATGTGTTGCAGAAACATGTTAGCCTCCTGGATCAATGTCAGTCAGTCCTTGGCTCTTTTTCCACCATGCACAGTTGGCAGTTTCACTGTGCACTTTCTGGCTCAGAGTAAGTGGAATGTCAATCCAGGGAACTGACTGACATAAGTGACATTACTGTACTTTATGCACGCGGTCCATTGAGATTGTCCCCCTTGAAATAGGTTTATTATGGCTTATGGACTAAGACTGGACTTAAAGCCATGTTGAATGTTGGTAGACAACGTGGGTTGCATGGCTACCTCTGGCGTGATACGAAGTCCAAACATACTCTCTCCCCATGCCTTCGGTCTGGTGGAGACAAATATTGTCCAATCACCTTTATCTGTTGCTTCTGTGTTAAAGAAACCTTTCAACAGCACAGAAGCAGCGGATAAAGGCGATTGACAACATTTATTTTAACCTTGTAGGTCCAGAACTGTTACTTTTCAGGATTCAAGGTCAAAAATGGCAAAAGCAGCAGATCTAGGAGCTCAAACCGCGTCTCTTCACTCTATTGTGATCAAGTATAATGAAAAATAAAGTATAAATACGGAGACAAAAGGTTTCTGCCCGACAGCAACGATATGTCATATCCTGCCCAGGTAGCTGTACAACCCAACATTCTACCCGATAGCTGTACAACCCAACATTCTACCAGATAGCTGTTCAACCCAACATTCTACCAGATAGCTGTACAACCCAACATTCTACCAGATAGCTGTACAATCCAACATTCTACCAGATAGCTGTACAACCCAACATTCTACCAGATAGCTGTACAACCCAACATTCTACCAGATAGCTGTACAACCCAACATTCTACCAGATAGCTGTTCAACCCAACATTCTACCAGATAGCTGTACAACCCAACATTCTACCAGATAGCTGTACAACCCAACATTCTACCAGATAGCTGTACAACCCAACATTCTACCAAATAGCTGTTCAACCCAACATTCTACCAGATAGCTGTTCAACCCAACATTCTACCAGATAGCTGTTCAACCCAACATTCTACCAGATAGCTGTACAACCCAACATTCTACCAGATAGCTGTACAACCCAACATTCTACCAGATAGCTGTACAACCCAACATTCTACCAGATAGCTGTACAACCCAACATTCTACCAGATAGCTGTACAATCCAACATTCTACCAGATAGCTGTACAATCCAACATTCTACCAGATAGCTGTACAACCCAACATTCTACCAGATAGCTGTACAACCCAACATTCTACCAGATAGCTGTACAATCCAACATTCTACCAGATAGCTGTACAACCCAACATTCTACCAGATAGCTGTACAACCCAACATTCTACCAGATAGCTGTACAACCCAACATTCTACCAGATAGCTGTACAACCCAACATTCTACCAGATAGCTGTACAATCCAACATTCTACCAGATAGCTGTACAACCCAACATTCTACCAGATAGCTGTACAATCCAACATTCTACCAGATAGCTGTACAACCCAACATTCTACCAGATAGCTGTACAATCCAACATTCTACCAGATAGCTGTACAACCCAACATTCTACCAGATAGCTGTACAACCCAACATTCTACCAGATAGCTGTACAACCCAACATTCTACCAGATAGCTGTTCAACCCAACATTCTACCAGATAGCTGTACAACCCAACATTCTACCAGATAGCTGTACAACCCAACATTCTACCAGATAGCTGTACAACCCAACATTCTACCAGATAGCTGTACAACCCAACATTCTACCAGATAGCTGTTCAACCCAACATTCTACCAGATAGCTGTACAACCCAACATTCTACCAGATAGCTGTTCAACCCAACATTCTACCAGATAGCTGTACAACCCAACATTCTACCAGATAGCTGTTCAACCCAACATTCTACCAGATAGCTGTTCAACCCAACATTCTACCAGATAGCTGTTCAACCCAACATTCTACCAGATAGCTGTACAACCCAACATTCTACCAGATAGCTGTACAACCCAACATTCTACCAGATAGCTGTTCAACCCAACATTCTACCAGATAGCTGTTCAACCCAACATTCTACCAGATAGCTGTACAACCCAACATTCTACCAGATAGCTGTTCAACCCAACATTCTACCAGATAGCTGTTCAACCCAACATTCTACCAGATAGCTGTTCAACCCAACATTCTACCAGATAGCTGTTCAACCCAACATTCTACCAGATAGCTGTACAACCCAACATTCTACCAGATAGCTGTACAACCCAACATTCTACCAGATAGCTGTACAACCCAACATTCTACCAGATAGCTGTACAAGAACTCTGGTAGAATGTTGGGTTGTTGTACAACCCAACATTCTACCAGATAGCTGTACAACCCAACATTCTACCAGATAGCTGTACAACCCAACATTCTACCAGATAGCTGTACAACCCAACATTCTACCAGATAGCTGTACAACCCAACATTCTACCAGATAGCTGTTCAACCCAACATTCTACCAGATAGCTGTACAACCCAACACTCTACCAGATAGCTGTTCAACCCAACATTCTACCAGATAGCTGTACAACCCAACATTCTACCAGATAGCTGTTCAACCCAACATTCTACCAGATATCTGTTCAACCCAACATTCTACCAGATAGCTGTTCAACCCAACATTCTACCCGATAGCTGTACAACCCAACATTCTACCAGATAGCTGTTCAACCCAACATTCTACCAGATAGCTGTACAACCCAACATTCTACCAGATAGCTGTACAATCCAACATTCTACCAGATAGCTGTACAACCCAACATTCTACCAGATAGCTGTACAACCCAACATTCTACCAGATAGCTGTACAACCCAACATTCTACCAGATAGCTGTTCAACCCAACATTCTACCAGATAGCTGTACAACCCAACATTCTACCAGATAGCTGTACAACCCAACATTCTACCAGATAGCTGTACAACCCAACATTCTACCAAATAGCTGTTCAACCCAACATTCTACCAGATAGCTGTTCAACCCAACATTCTACCAGATAGCTGTTCAACCCAACATTCTACCAGATAGCTGTACAACCCAACATTCTACCAGATAGCTGTACAACCCAACATTCTACCAGATAGCTGTACAACCCAACATTCTACCAGATAGCTGTACAACCCAACATTCTACCAGATAGCTGTACAATCCAACATTCTACCAGATAGCTGTACAATCCAACATTCTACCAGATAGCTGTACAACCCAACATTCTACCAGATAGCTGTACAACCCAACATTCTACCAGATAGCTGTACAATCCAACATTCTACCAGATAGCTGTACAACCCAACATTCTACCAGATAGCTGTACAACCCAACATTCTACCAGATAGCTGTACAACCCAACATTCTACCAGATAGCTGTACAACCCAACATTCTACCAGATAGCTGTACAATCCAACATTCTACCAGATAGCTGTACAACCCAACATTCTACCAGATAGCTGTACAATCCAACATTCTACCAGATAGCTGTACAACCCAACATTCTACCAGATAGCTGTACAATCCAACATTCTACCAGATAGCTGTACAACCCAACATTCTACCAGATAGCTGTACAACCCAACATTCTACCAGATAGCTGTACAACCCAACATTCTACCAGATAGCTGTTCAACCCAACATTCTACCAGATAGCTGTACAACCCAACATTCTACCAGATAGCTGTACAACCCAACATTCTACCAGATAGCTGTACAACCCAACATTCTACCAGATAGCTGTACAACCCAACATTCTACCAGATAGCTGTTCAACCCAACATTCTACCAGATAGCTGTACAACCCAACATTCTACCAGATAGCTGTTCAACCCAACATTCTACCAGATAGCTGTACAACCCAACATTCTACCAGATAGCTGTTCAACCCAACATTCTACCAGATAGCTGTTCAACCCAACATTCTACCAGATAGCTGTTCAACCCAACATTCTACCAGATAGCTGTACAACCCAACATTCTACCAGATAGCTGTACAACCCAACATTCTACCAGATAGCTGTTCAACCCAACATTCTACCAGATAGCTGTTCAACCCAACATTCTACCAGATAGCTGTACAACCCAACATTCTACCAGATAGCTGTTCAACCCAACATTCTACCAGATAGCTGTTCAACCCAACATTCTACCAGATAGCTGTTCAACCCAACATTCTACCAGATAGCTGTTCAACCCAACATTCTACCAGATAGCTGTACAACCCAACATTCTACCAGATAGCTGTACAACCCAACATTCTACCAGATAGCTGTACAACCCAACATTCTACCAGATAGCTGTACAAGAACTCTGGTAGAATGTTGGGTTGTTGTACAACCCAACATTCTACCAGATAGCTGTACAACCCAACATTCTACCAGATAGCTGTACAACCCAACATTCTACCAGATAGCTGTTCAACCCAACATTCTACCAGATAGCTGTACAACCCAACATTCTACCAGATAGCTGTTCAACCCAACATTCTACCAGATAGCTGTACAACCCAACATTCTACCAGATAGCTGTTCAACCCAACATTCTACCAGATAGCTGTACAACCCAACATTCTACCAGATAGCTGTTCAACCCAACATTCTACCAGATATCTGTTCAACCCAACATTCTACCAGATAGCTGTTCAACCCAACATTCTACCAGATAGCTGTTCAACCCAACATTCTACCAGATAGCTGTTCAACCCAACATTCTACCAGATAGCTGTTCAACCCAACATTCTACCAGATAGCTGTTCAACGTACCAACATTCTACCAGATAGCTGTTCAACCCAACATTCTACCAGATAGCTGTTCAACCCAACATTCTACCAGATAGCTGTTCAACCCAAAATTCTACCAGATAGCTGTTCAACCCAACATTCTACCAGATAGCTGTTCAACCCAACATTCTACCAGATAGCTGTTCAACCCAACATTCTACCAGATAGCTGTACAACCCAACATTCTACCAGATAGCTGTTCAACCCAACATTCTACCAGATAGCTGTTCAACCCAAAATTCTACCAGATAGCTGTTCAACCCAACATTCTACCAGATAGCTGTACAACCCAACATTCTACCAGATAGCTGTACAACCCAACATTCTACCAGATAGCTGTTCAACCCAACATTCTACCAGATAGCTGTTCAACCCAACATTCTACCAGATAGCTGTACAACCCAACATTCTACCAGATAGCTGTTCAACCCAACATTCTACCAGATAGCTGTTCAACCCAACATTCTACCAGATAGCTGTTCAACCCAACATTCTACCAGATAGCTGTTCAACCCAACATTCTACCAGATAGCTGTACAACCCAACATTCTACCAGATAGCTGTACAACCCAACATTCTACCAGATAGCTGTACAAGAACTCTGGTAGAATGTTGGGTTGTTGTACAACCCAACATTCTACCAGATAGCTGTACAACCCAACATTCTACCAGATAGCTGTACAACCCAACATTCTACCAGATAGCTGTTCAACCCAACATTCTACCAGATAGCTGTTCAACCCAAAATTCTACCAGATAGCTGTTCAACCCAACATTCTACCAGATAGCTGTACAACCCAACATTCTACCAGATAGCTGTACAACCCAACATTCTACCAGATAGCTGTTCAACCCAACATTCTACCAGATAGCTGTACAACCCAACATTCTACCAGATAGCTGTTCAACCCAACATTCTACCAGATAGCTGTTCAACCCAACATTCTACCAGATAGCTGTTCAACCCAACATTCTACCAGATAGCTGTACAACCAAACATTCTACCAGATAGCTGTTCAACCCAACATTCTACCAGATAGCTGTTCAACCCAACATTCTACCAGATAGCTGTTCAACCCAACATTCTACCAGATAGCTGTTCAACCCAACATTCTACCAGATAGCTGTTCAACCCAACATTCTACCAGATAGCTGTTCAACCCAACATTCTACCAGATAGCTGTACAACCCAACATTCTACCAGATAGCTGTTCAACCCAACATTCTACCAAAGTTCATGATCCATTTTAATTCATAACGTGACTCCAACTGTACAACTCTTTTTGCAAGTATTATCCAAGGGATACATACCTCTTTTTGCAAGTAACCACGGGATACATTTGGGTGCATGTTGTTGCCGGCGCATAACATAAAATTGTGCATAACACATCTGCGAGATGTGCTACTGTATGCTAGCACATCTAACACTTCTGTAGGAGGTGTTGGGCTGTGCATAATAAAACACAGATCAAACTGAACTGAAACATTCAGAGGGTTAACGTCTCTATCGGCTCCCCTGCACTTGCACCATGGCTTTCTTTCATTTCCAGCCTAGTCAAACCATTTTGTGTGTATATGTTTAAATACGTGTTCTGTGAATAATAATGTGTTGTGCTTCAGTGGTTGGCTCATCGTGTCACTTCTTGCCAGGCTAACCTGCTGCTATTTTCCAGTCTCTCAGGTTGTCCTTTAGCTGATAAAAGCATTCGAAGTATGTTGGCCACCAACGCTCAAGAGCTCAAGTAAGGAATGAGAGAAGTCACAGACTTCTTTTTTTCTCTCCAATGATTTCTTAAATAGTGTGTTCATTCTACCCAGAAACAGGTCATCCCGGTTAACCACATGGTCCTTGGTGTCGTTATTCTCGGGCAGAAATAGCAGATCCACAAGCTCACAGTACGTAGCAGCATGCCGCATTGTGAGCTTGTAGATTGGCTATTTCCGGCAAAGTGATTTGATGTAAGGACCAAGTTCAGAGCTGGCCCTGATCGACTCCTAGGCCTTTTTCCACCAGGGGTTTTTCCCTGCCTAATATTGAACCAGTTCAGAGTGTTTCCACTGAAAATGGATTGGTTCAGAAGCCTAAAGGTTGGTTCGGAACTGGAACCAAAAAATGTCTGGTTCCGTGAAAGCACCAACATGCAAGAATCTAGAATGGAACCAGTTCTAGAACCAAAGTTATTTGGTGGAAAAGGGGCCTAATAGGTTTAAATGGTTAATGCATATGGTTCTCACAAACACAAACGGTGATTATAAATAGCATTATAGCAATGGTTCTCAAATTCAGGGGGCTATATGTTCCAAATGGACCCTTACATGTCTGTAACTCTGAGCGTATATAGAGTTGAGATTTGTACACTCAGGATTATGGGGTTTGAGAACCGTTACTGATGTATAAAATTGTGAAACCAGAAATAACATATTTCCCAGACATAGCTAATTATTGGTGATTGCGAGCTGCTTTTTAACCACTATTGCTGAAAATAGCTGATAGACGAGATGTTGTCGATCGGCAATTTTCAGCGAAAGTTTCCCCACTATACGGCTGGGGTTAGCGTGGTTAAGCGGTTTATTTGTCAGTCCGTTCATACTAGTTTGGCTAGCAGCAGGGCGACTAAACAGGTGTGCAAGTACATTGTTTAACTGTGATTCTGAGGAGCTGTAAAGAGGCTGATTGACTGATGTCAGGATCATGTGTGCTTGTTTGGTAGGAAATGTTTTGTATCCTGAAATGTATATTATACATTAGCATGGACATGATGCCACAGTGCTCTATCTTACACCATGCATTGCCTGTACCTCAGTATTGTACTTTTTGCTGTAGGCCCTGAGTCGTTTTGTGCTATTTGTGTCCCCAGGTGCCCGACACCGGGGTGCGATGGTTCGGGGCATATCACTGGCAACTACGCTTCACACAGAAGGTAAAGCGCACGCACGCACGCACGCACGCACGCACGCACGCACGCACGCACGCACGCACGCACGCACGCACGCACGCACTGTAACCACACTGCAGATCTCTCTCTCTCTCTCTCTCTCTCTCTCTCTCTCTCTCTCTCTCTCTCTCTCTCTCTCTTCGCTTTATCTGTTCTCTTCCCGCCATATACGTACTGCCAAAGCAGACAGTACATCCATACTCGCTATAGTTTTAGTGGACTATCGCAGTACTAACGCAGTGTGATTTGTCTTCAGTCTCTCAGGGTGTCCGCGGGCCAGGAAGAGCGGGATAAAGATCATCCACAGCAAGGAGAACAAGGAGGACCAGGAGCCAATCAGGTAACTGGAATATTCTGTCTCATCAGTCTAAAAAAAAAAAAAAAAAGTATTTCCAATTTTCAGTAATTTTACTTCTACTCCACTACACTTGTTTGGAGAGTAAAATATTATACGTCTACTCCACTACAATTAACACTTAAGTTACTAGTTACTTTGTAGATTTTAATTATGACAAATCATAGATTCCACTTCAGCCCTATTTGAAAATAGCCGATCTACAAGTAGATCGAAGTTGTAGATGGAAGTTGCTTGTTTGAAAACTAGTGAAATGGGACCTTCTGCATAATGAGTAGTACTTTAACCCTGTAACACCCAGCGTTGCAATAATACAACATATT
>NC_136799.1:13005649-13118149 GCF_951216825.1 Electrona antarctica | reverse complement strand
CTCTGCACGAGTCTGGAACTGGCAAGGATTGATGAGGCGTAATATCAGTGATTAATTAGCACTCGTATGCCAAGCCTGCACAGTGAAATGCAGAGTGTTAATTTAACTAAAACCCTATATACGTCCCTACCCTTCCTTCTTTTCCTCTACACACCGAATATAGCCGATCTACAGGCTTGTGAGCTTGTAGATCGGCTATTTTCACCAAATGTTCACAAATATTTTCACGTCGCCTAAATATGCAGCCCGATCTCACCCAAACACGGTGAAATAACACAGATTGGCAATTCCGTACATACACTACTAGAAAACATTATTTTGACATTATTCACGATTCTGTGCTATTGGGTTACAACTCGGACGGGGGCTGAGTTCGACACGGCAACTTGCACGCTTTAGCACGTGCGTGCGGTGGTGTCTCTCGTGGCTCAAGTTCGGTAGAGAGACGGCGCCCCTCCATCACAGTCTATGGGGAGGATTTCACTGTAATATGTATACGGATTTTGGGGTTTTCTAGTAGTGTATGTACGGAATTGCCAATCTGTGTTATTACACCGTGTTTGGGTGAGACCGGGTTGTAATATGACCGGGCGGTGGAGGCTCAGGGGTAGAGTGGCTGGATGGTAACTGCAAGGTTGCCAGTTCGAACCCGGGCTCCCCCAGAGTTAGTGTCGAAGTGTCCTTGGGCAAGACACTGAACCCCTAATTGCTCCTGATGTGCTGGTTGGTGCCTTGCATGGTTTCCGCCAACCATCGGTGTATGAATGTGTGTGTGAATGGGTGAATGTAATGCACAATCTATGTAAAGCGCCTTAGATAAAGGTGCTATATATATGTACCATTTAATATGACATGCCCAGAATAGCTTTGTTATAGGGTCTATGCGGTTCAATTCCCACTGTGGATGTCACTGTTATGTGTAAAGAGTAAAGACAGCGACATTGAAGCGGTGGTTTTTGCTTTCTATATTGCCATGACAATCCACTATTACTAATCTCCTGGAGTTGACCACGGATGCATTGGGTCGTGAGGACACCAGAATGCACTAAAACAATGGTGTCCCTTCTCTTCTCTGTGCCACCATGCAGTCTGTCGGGCTGTCCGCGCGCCACCTCCGCCATGAGGAAAGCCAGGCTCTCCGGGATGGACATGCTAACAATAAAGCAGCAGCACTCCAACGGTACGACATGCATACATCCAGTCACACACACAATGCCAACCAATCAACAACAACAACAAAAAGAACACCAGACACAGAGCGGAATTCCAGTTCTCAGATAATGTGCCAATCAGGACAGCGTGGGCTCCCGAGTATAGGTGCCCAAATTTGAAATAAACAGCCAATCAGAGCTGAGATCTAAATAATGAGTGTTGGACAGGGAAACACCAGCCTGAAAGGAAAAGGCTGCAATTGCTTGGCAGTAATCACAGACATGCTGAATGGATCCGATGCTAGCCAGTAGTAATTAGGGCAGAGGACTGTTCGCTGTGGACTTTAGCTTCCCTCCTTGGGTAGACTATACCACCGTTTCACAAACAGTGGGTCGGGACCCATTTGTGGGTCACGGACCAATCTTTATGGGTCAGGACTCGTATAAAAATCACATTTTCTTTTCCTACATTAAAACAAGAACTGATCAATTATCAGTTAATTACCAGCGGCTGCCTCCAAAATCCAGAATTGTGATATGAAATGTAAATATCTGTCTGTGTGTGTGGAAACACACACACAGATCTGTCCAGGTGACTCTGTAACTGTGACAGTGTAGCCTTAGCCTACTACAAATGGAACCAAATTACCAACAACTTACCAAATTACCCTTTATAACAATAAACTTTGAGACTGTACAAATGGACCGAGGTCGGCGCGGGGGTCCGCGGTAGTCTGCGTGGGGGTGACTCGACTGAGACTCAAATATGTTACTGTTACCCATTAAATCAGCGGGTGTGCTCTTTTCTCATGCAAGTCTACGCACTGTTTTGCTGCGCTGCACTGTTATGCTGAAATTAGTTAGCCTAAATAATTCTGAGGCATCATGGCGGCGGCGCCGCTCACGCGACCGTTTAGACAAATGGCATTAAAAGTGTCTCATCTTTTGCCTCTCGACCTGAAAGGTTTGAGAAACACAGCACTATACCAGAGACTATGATGACGTTTGTGTGCAGGGATCAAAATGCGTTTTTCAGTTTTAATCAGCTAAAACGCAGCCAATCGGTCAAATAATTCTACGAAGGCGTTGACTCGGATATCTTTGTTGCGTATTACTTCAGACCTGTTTCGGTTCCCTAACGTGAAGAAGAAATCGTAGTTGATGGTGTTGGAAATAGACGAGGGCTGGTACTCATACATTATTGATGGCGTTCCCTTCCTCCCCTCCAGGGCTGGAGCATGAAGAAGAAATCAAACAGCTGGATGAAGAAATCAAAGATTTAAGTGAATCGAATTCACAAGTGGAAGCAGACATGATCAAACTTAGAACGCAGGTACAGTCAAAACCAATGCGATGCTTGAAAACATGTTTTCTTTTCCTAAAGACACAAAAACACGTTCAACGTGTGTGTTCACAATGATGTTTTTGTGTGTAGGCGCACATGTGCAAAAGGCTTGGGGGGGGGGGGGGATTAATATGGAGCACCGGTCCCACTGATATTGTGAAAATAGCCTTCTTGTCATGTCAATATCATGATATCGTCTCAAGTAGAAACAAATACACAAAAACTTTGAATATGGAGATAAGAGGTTTCTGCCCGACAGCAATGATATAAAATATTAGCCCATGCCGTGTGTGTGTGTGTGTGTGTGTGTGTGTGTGTGTGTGTGTGTGTGTGTGTGTGTGTGTGTGTGTGTGTGTGTGTGTGTGTGTGTGTGTGTGTGTGTGTGTGTGTGTGTGTGTGTGTGTGTGTGTGTGTGTGTGTGTGTGTGTGTGTGTGTGTGTGTGTGTGTGTGTGTGTGTGTGTGTGCCTCTGTGCCTCTGTGCCTCTGTGCATTTGAATATATTTGCAAACGTTATACATAAATATAATATAACGCTGTGCTTTTCCCCCCAAACAACCCTGTCCTCAGATCACCACAATGGAGTCCAACCTGAAGTCCATAGAGGGTGAAAACAAGGTGATTGAACAGCAAAATGACTCTCTCCTGCATGAGCTGGCCCACCTCAGCCAGTCACTGATAAACACTTTAGCTAATGTCCAGCTCCCTCATATGGTAAGGGCCACCAGGACACGGCAAGCTGGCAAGTTACCCACTTGAACCCTATAGCATCCTAGCCTGGTTAACCACTCCCCCTTCAAAACATTTCATCTGTGAGTTGAATGAAATGCATTCAAGGGGGAGTGGTTAACCAGGCTAATAGCATCCCTATTTCTTAGTACAAAAAGTCCGTTTGCACACCTACTAAATTGGACAGGTGCGTCGGCATAATGACCTTGAGGAAAGCAAAAAAGGGGAGTCCAGAGTCTTCACTTACAAAAAAGTATAGTTTTTGAATGCAGATACTTTTCGGTCGCTTGGAACTTCATCAAGCATCAGATGAAGCAACTGATGAAGGTCAGAGCGACCGAAACGTTGTATCTTCATTAAAACTATACTTTCTTTTGGTAAGTGACGAAAGTGTGCGGGACTCCCCCTTTTTTGCTCTACTCGGGGGGGAAACATTCAAAATAGAATGGCTGATATCAGATCTACAAGGTCACAACGTGTTGAAGAAACACGACCCGTCGAGAGCTTGTAGGTCGGGCTATCTTCAGCGTAGTAGTCTTGCGTGTGCCAGACACATCGGATAAGAGATCTCCGACCTCTACTGATAACATGGTGATATCTAAATTCAGTGATGTGGGTTTAAAACTGTGTGGAAACCATTCAAAAATATAACGTCACATAACCGATGCAAAGACTTTAGGGTGTTCCTTCACATTGCGGATTGGTTTTCAAAGCAGTGAGCATAGATTTGTTACCGCTAGTTTTCTCTGGCGTCCAATGTGCCCATTCATTGAATTTAGATTCCCCCCCCCCCCCCCCTACGTATCAGTAGGTGGAGATCTGTGACCGAAGGCAATTGTCTGTGAAGAGATTTGGTGCAGAAGGGGAAAAAATACCGCGCAGATACGACCCGGTTATCTAAGTATTAGGGCAGTATTATGCGTGTCTTAAGTACCAGGTCTTATTACTTAACTTAAGACCTGGAGGCGTGGTCAATGCTGTTTAAGACACGCATAATACTGCCCTTAGTTTGCTAAATATAGAGGGTTTGAGTGGTTACAGAACTAAGCCGAAATCTAATATTTTATGAGCTAATTGAGTTATTTGTGTACTTAACCAAAGCCTATTCTGCATGCTTAGACTAAAATGTAGAGCGGTGCTTGTCTTTCCAAGCTGTAAGGGGGAGTTGAGAAATGAGAGGCTTTTTTTTATGGATTGGAAATGTGGAGAGTCACAATGGTATGGCAATGCATTCAAGGAGTGCAAAAACGGATGCAGAAGTCATACAGTCAGTAATTACAACTGATTCAACAATGTGGTGTGATCTCATCACCATTTTGACTCTCATTACAGGATGTTTTGGTGGAAATGAAAATCTATTTAATGTTATGTAATCTAATGCATACTATATGAAAGAACCTCGGATAGCTTTTTTCTAGAGATGCACGATATAATCGGTAGCATATCTAAAAATAATCCAGATTATTTTCACCGATATTGATGACGCAATAATAATGTGACAATGTGTAAATGGGGCATTTTTATCCAAATCGCTTTACATAGATTGTGCATTACATTCACTGAATTCACACACACATTCATACACCGATGGCGGAGGAAACCATGCAAGGCACCAACCTGCACATCGGAGCAATTAGAGGTTCAGCGTCTTGCTCAAGGACACTTCGACACTAACTCTAGGGGTGCCCGGGATCGAACTGGGAACCTCACCTTCCCATCTGGCCTCTCTACCGGCCACTCTACCCCTGAGCCACTGCCGCCCAGTCTGCCTGTCTCTGTCTCCCTTAAGGGCATCAGCTGTTAGTGGGGAGGGTTTACCATCTACTTTCACAAAATAAAAAAGAGCAATGAGTTCAATATAAATATAACATAATAATGTAATATTTCGGCCGATATGACCCTGGAAATAATCTGTGATCATAATTTCAATATCGTGCATCTCTACTTTTTTCTATACATTACTGTACAAAGCTGTTTCTTTCCCATGTCAATTTTGCTCCTATCTTAGCCGTCACAATGCTATCCCTTAATGTCACTTCCTGTAGACACTATTCTCTCATAGTGAAAAATGCAAACCTCCATAATCCTTGACAATGAAGGAAAGTCCTCACTAGTCCCATGGCTCAAAAACAAGTGATTTCTAGGGAAAACTGCCTTTCCAATAGATATTTCAAATATAATAATATATATTATAAACATAATTTTAAAAATACTTGCATTTAGATTGCTTAAATGTGGCATTCTGATTCTGTAAGTTGGATGCAAATGTAGGCCCTAGGCCTAGAGCTGTGGTTTGGGCTCTTAGAGTATATACTCTAAAGGTGGCCTTACACTAGCCGATTTTTTTCAATCTGAAATCTGATAGCACCACACACTACAGGATAATCGGAGCGGGGCAGAGCAAATATCAAACATTCTTGATGTTGATCGGGCCGATCCTGATGGCGCTTTGAGCGGTCGGGCACCCCCCGAGCGTCAAAAATGCCCGATTATCGGCTAGTGTAAGGCCACCTTAAGTTTGGGCTCTAGAGTGCTACTGTTTGCCCAGCTTTTAGCTTCCCTGTGTCTGTTTATCAAATACTGCCCCCTAGTGTCTATATTATGGAATAACAGCTCTGTGTGTATTTAATATGATATTCCTCCATGTCAGTTAATAGTTGTGTTTCGCCACCTTTCCCTTCTGCAGAAACCCCTGACACACAAAGAGGCTCCTCCCATTAGAAATAACAGCTGCTTACAGATGCACCAACGAGTAAGAACATGTTTTTCTTACTTTTCTTACTGTAATAATACATTTTGTTTTGTGTCTTTGTTTATATGTCTGTCTGCAATACTGTTCATGTGACCATGTGTCATTTTATTTTTGAGGGGTGATAACCCCTCCTATATCCAGCTTTTAGTGTATGTAACCCAACTTTTGTCCTAACACAAACATTCAATGCCATTGACAATGAATGAACAATTTTGAGTGTTTGTGTAAACACAAACGATGCGTATCACAAACAAAGGTGAGGTGACGCAAATTCTGATTGGCCGGAATGATATGATGTACAGTATGATGATATACGAAGATAAGAGCGCCCCTCACTTCACACGGGTGTGATTTTTGAGGGGCCTAGCCCCTCTTATATACAGCTTTTGTCCCCACACGTCTCAATATTTGCCATTGACAATAAATGGTAAATGGTAAATGGTGCATTTATATAGCGCCTTTATCCAAGGCGCTTTACATAGATTGTGCATTACATTCACCCATTCATACACCGATGGCAGCGGAAACCATGCAAGGTACCAACCAGCACATCGGGAGCAATTAGGGGTTCAGTGTCTTGCTCAAGGACACTTCAACACTAACTCTGGGGGAGCCCGGGTTCGAACTGGCGACCTTGCGGTTTCCATCCGGAGACTCTACCCCTTAGTGGAGCAGATTAAGTCAATATATCATAAGAATCGTTCACTTGATCATACAAGCACCAAAATTGGCACACAAGTGCTTCGGAACCTACTCTCTCAGAAAAGTACGTTGTCCACTTGAAAAAACAAAATGGACACCATTTTTCAAGATGGCCGCCATTCGAGGTGGTTTTAAACAGTGTTTGAGTTATATTGAGCTATAAAATCCTATTGTGATGGCCTATACATCAAAATATATGTTTCTGAGTATGAGAAATCCAATTCTGCATTTAGAACATCAAAATTATTTAATATTATGATGATACAATGGGAATTAAACGATAAAGTGGGGCAGATTAAGTCCATATTCCATAATAATCCTTCATGTGGTGGTACAAGCACCAGATTTGGCACAATTGATGTCCAGGATGTACTTTCTAGGAAAAGTATGTTTTCCATCTGAAAATCCAAGATGGCCGACCAGTTTTCAAGATGGCCACCTCGTCAAATTAATAAGTAGAACTTTAGTGAACAGAAATGTGTGATCCACACATTGATCCAAACATCAAAATGAATGTATTCTGATGGTGTCAATTTAATTCCAATATGGCCGCCAGTTTTCAAGATGGGGGCTATTACGCAACTCCAAATTTGCATTTTCGGAAGCTGTCTGATCACAGATATTGTTGAAGGGCAACATCACCATTCATTGAAATTCTGTGATCAAGCTCTATTGGTTTGTAATTTTGTATATAAGAGTGATGTCAAAGCACAACCAGGACACACTGGTGACATCACTGCTGTGAGACTCCGCATGGGGTTCAGTGTCGGCTTGTAACGTAGCTGTAGTTGTGGTTTACTAACTGTTGTAGTCGTATACTCACTGTAGTTTGTAGTATACTTTAGTGTCCTAAATGCTATCTAATAAGCCCCTGTATACTGTATATCTCAAATAGATGTTTAGTTAGTTGTAGCATTGTAGTTGATAGCCGCACCTGAATTGACAGGATGTGTCAGCGTGGGAGAGCTGAGACAAGGGTAACAGGGATTCAGTTACCTGGATGGTGTACAGATCGCACAGGACTTGCACTGGATGAATGGTCGGGCTAGGTGTAGGGCACCAGATGCTTGAACCTAGATGCATCCCATATTTCAATGTGCTTTGATGTTTTGTACGGTTGGGTGGTAAAAGGATATATCCCTCGGCCTTTAACACAAGATGTTCCGCTACTAAAACTGATTGGAGGAAGTGTCAAACAGATACGAAAGAGGAGTTGAAGTCTCCCCGTATTTCAGGCAATACACCTGTTGCCCATCATGTTAGACTCATCCAGATTGGATGATGGAGGTGGCAGTGAGGATACATTGAGGCAAAACAGTACAAAGTATCACCAAAATTGTCGGGCAAATGTTTAGCAACTGAAACTCCAGTGTTCCACTAAGAGAGCAGCTGAAATTCAGAATGATCCTGGTGAAGGACACGCAAAAATGCAAAGAGTGCAGTGCAGCGGATGTGATCCCCCCCCCCCCCCCCCCATCGAAGCCCTGTATGACGATCGTTGTGTCAGCAAAGCTCGTCGTGGAATTATGAGGGACCCAAGCCATCCCAACCGCAGACTGTTTGAGATGCTACCACATGGAAAACGTTTTCGCAGTCTCGAAGCCACTGGAAATAGACTGCAAATAAGCTTCTTTCCCCAAACAATCAGATACATGAACGAACTGATAAGAACCAGGGGCGAGTTTACCTAACTTTGCTACTACAGGGAAACATGTACATATGTTACTATTTTTATAGCACTCTATTTTTCTAGCACTCTTCCCTTTGTTTTGCTGTGCTTGCTGTGTTTTTTGTTGTTTGAATATTATGCTATCTATGCCGCTGCATTGTCATTGTAAGGAAGCCAAAGAAAAATAAGTTTTACTCTTATATACCTGTACATAAGATGTAACAATAAAGTCCAACCTTGAACCTTGATCTACGTTCAAGCATCTGGTGACCTACACCTAGCCCGACCGTTCATCCAGTGCCATTTAAGTCCTGTGCGATCTGTACACCATCCAGGTAACTGAAGCCCCCTTACCCTTGTCTCAGCTCTCCCACACTGGCACATCTTGTCAATTCAGGTGCGGCTATCTAACTACAATACTACAACTAACTAAACTTCTAGTGGAGATATATACAGGGGCTAATTAGCATTTAGGACACTAAAGTATACAACAAACTACAGTGAGTACACTACAACAGTTATTAAACCACAACTACAGCTACGCTACAAGCCGACACTGAACCCCATGCAGAGTCTCACAGCAGTGATGTCACCAGTGTGTCCTGGTTGTGCTTTGACATCACTCTTATATACAAAATTACAAACCAATAGAGCTTGATCACAGCATTTCAATGCATGATCAACGAATGATGTTGCCCTTCAACAATATCTATGATCATACAGCTTCCGAAAACGCTAATTTTGAGTCACGTAATAACTGCATCTTGCAAACTTGCGGCCATATTGGAATTCAATTCCAACACCATTAAGTTCTTACAGTCAGAATACTTTCATTTTGATTGGATCATTAACACATTTCTTGCATTTGACGAGGCGGCCATCTTGAATACTGGCAGCCATCTTGGATTTTCAGCTGGATAAGGTGCTTTTCATAGAAATACATCCTGGACATCATGTGTGCCAAATTTGGTGCTTGTACCACCAAGTGAAAGATTCTTATGGAATATTGACTTATCATCATAATATTCAATAATTTTGATTTGCTAAATGCAGAATTGGATTTCTCATACTCAGAAACATACATTTTGATGTATAGGCCATCACAATAAGATTATTCAATCAAACTATAGTTCAAACACTGTTTAAAACCATTTTGAAAGGCGGCCATCTTGAGAAATGGTGGCCATTTTGTTTTTTCAAGTGGACAACGTACTTTTCTGAGAGAGTAGGTTCTGAAGCACTTGTGTGCCAAATTTGGTGCTTGTATGATCAAGTGAACGATCGTTTCAGTAATCTGCTCCACTACCTGAGCCACCGCCGCCCCGACAATGAAAGGAGAAATTGGGTCAAATGTCCGCCAAATATGACGTAAATCTTGTCACCACACGTCTCATATTTACCATTGACAATGAAAGGAGAAATTAGGTCAAATGTCCGCAAAATATGACGTAAATTTGTACGATGACAAGAGCGCCCCTCACTTCACATGGGTGTGATTTTCTCTTCAATATTGACATAACCTTACGCCCATTCAATCTATTTGTAAAGGCTCCTTTTCCACTATGTAACTTTCCTCTTCTATCCCGGAATTGAACCCGGGTTCCTGTGCAAGTGCTGACATTTTTTACCATTGAGCTGATAGAGCCTGCCCTGCTTCCTCAGGGGATACGTTGAATCTTGGCCATCAGAAGGTCAAAATCTGTGTCAGATCCTGTGTCTATACAGTTGGAGGCCATCGATATTGTCCTTTTCTTTTTGCTGAGGTTTGCGTGATCTGCGCAAAAGGACAGTTAACCCATTTTGGGCGGGAACCCCTTTTGGTGTTTTAAACATTATGTTATAATTTAGCTATTGAAAAATAGCAGATCTACAAGCTCATAGCGCGCCACCGAGTGGCGCGCTACGAGCTTGTAGGTCTGCTATTTTTGAAAAATCGTGAAAATATTTATTTCAGAAAACTGGAGGATTTAGAAGGATTTAAAAAAAAAATTAGGTCAGGCCTAAATGGGTCAAATGATAAGGGACAATATCGGTGGCACCCAACTGTAGGTGAGACATGGCCTTTGACACGATCTAAATACTGTATCTCAATAGAAGAGCAGGGAGACAAAATACAACCACCACAATTGTACAAGTTATATTGTATTAACATACTGTACTGTACATATTCATTTAAAAAGGTACATAGTGCCGCTTTAACCACTAAAGCCCTATTTCATACTTTCAACATTTTTAAAAAGCCAAAGATGATCTACAAGCTCACAATGTGTAGATCTGCTATAGCCGCAATTTGCAACACTAGATTTGTTTTATAATGGGTTGAATCGTCTCAATACAATACAATTTCTTATGTTTTATATACCACACTATTTTGCATATTTATATGTGTGCCTATTATTTTATATTATAGTGGTCATATGACATTTATATGTAGTTATATTATTATTTTCTTCCACATATATTGTACATATAAGTACATTATTTGATTTACACCCTGAAATCTTGAATAAACAAAACTGAAAAGCAGCCCATTCATCCAAATTGAAATGTCTGATTTGCAACATTAAACTCACCAACTGCAGCTGTAAGGCCACCTGTACGGAAAGCTTGAATTATCCTCTTTCTATCTGCAAACTGTTTGTTTAATCCAACTCCGCCATAGACATATTATGAGCTACTTTATGTCAAGAGTGCTGGAGTGTTTCGTTTTCATTAACGCATTGTGCTGCTGCTTCCTGCATTATTTATGTGCAAATTCGAAACAAGCGCTTCCAAACTCGAACACTTAGAAAAAGTGGAATTTCTTAGCAGAAAGTAGCTTATAACATGTCTACAGTGGATTTTTATGAAACAAACACTTTGCTGATTGAAAGAGGATAATTCAAGCTTGCCTTAACATCTGCAATGTTGGTGAGTTTAACGTTGTTTAATACAATCAGATCAGACTTTTCTACTTGGATGAATGGGCTGTCAATGGAGGGTCTTGCAACAACCCATTATAAAACTAAATCTAGTGTTGCAAATTGCGGCTAGATCTGCTATACTGTAGATCTGCTATTTTCACTTTTTTATATGGTTTAATGACATTAATAAAATAGGGATGCCGGGCGGTTAATAATGACAATGAAATAATGTCAATAAAAGATTGTTTCAATATCATATAGGCCTGTTATCTAAAACAATTGGATGAACCTGCTTTTGTTTGTTTGTTTTCTTTCTTTCTGATAGCATTCTCAGTACACAGTGAAATCTGTAGTGTTACGGTAATACTATACAGTAACAGAGCATTCTGGGAACAAATTCAGTATACAAACAAACAAACAAACAAACAAACAAACAAAAAAAGCCCCTTTTTTACCCTCTGTGGCCAAGCTTGTTTCAATGCCACAATAACAGGAAATGAGGTATGGACCCTCCCCTTTATGCTACTTTCCGTCTGCTTCCTGCTCAAGGGCCCGCCCACTAGGAGCTCTACAATTCAACTATCCAGCGATCATGCTGAGAGATTTTCACTGCAAATTGAAAATCTGTCTTCAGAGATTACTCTGAGAGTAAGTCTGAGAGTCACTGTGTGTACAAATGGAACCAAGTGCAACCTTACAGGTCAATTATGGCAGGGGTTCTCAACGTTTTTGGCCGGGGACCCCCGGAAATGCTTTGGCAATGTCTCGGGACCCCCGCCCCGCCCCCTCCCGACCCCCAATATAAATTGACTGCTACAATAACCTTAAACCATTTTGGGCAGGAACCCCTTTTGGTGTTTTAAGCATTGTTATAATTTAGCTATTGAAAAATAGCAGATCTACAAGCTCATAGCGCGCCACCGAGTGGCGCGCTACGAGCTTGTAGATCTGCTATTTTTGAAAAAAAGTGAAAATAAAATTTAAAAATAAATCCTTTTTTTTTTCTTTTTTTTTTAAATAATTTGGGGACCCCCCAAAATAATTTGGCGACCCCCCGAGGGGTCGCGACCCACGGGTTGAGAACCCCTGAATTATGGTACCATTGTACACTGGCTTAAATAGGCTCTATGCACATACGCCATTCTGGAGTACAGTGGTTCTCAAACCTTTTAATTTCAAGGAGGACCCCCATAACTCTGAGAGTGTACAAAATGTGCACACTCTCAGAGATACACACCCGTACAGGGCCATTTTTGGAACCCACTCAAGGACCCTTTGAGACCCACTGTAGCAGAGTGTTTCCAGAACGTGAGACAACATGCACAATAGCAGCACCCTGACTCTGTTTGACCAGAATGGAACAGAACACCTGTGAAGGAAGTCGGAAGAGGCCTGGGAGTAGGATGAGATATTTCCAAAATGGCGTATGTGCATAGAGCCTATTTTACTGTACTGCATCCTCACATGGACCTGGTCTAATTGTAGCCTACTGTTTTTAAAATCCCCCACCTCTACAGGAGCCAATCAGCGAGCAGAACTTCGATGCTTATGTGACCACTCTGACGGACATTTACACGAACCAGGACCAGTACCAGAGTCCAGAAAACAAAGCCCTGTTGGAAAATATCAAGCAAGCTGTCCAAGGCATACAAGTGTAACCCTGCAGCACGCAAGAGAGATTTCCATTTTGTTTTGTTTTTTTCTCCAATAGAAGTGACTGGTAGAGCAAAACTCACTGATATATAGGAAAGACACAGTGACAGACGCATCTCCTTTTTTTGGGAGGTCGGAGCAGTAACTTATAGTGTTATGATACCTTCAATTATGTTCTTTCAAAGAAAAAGAAAAGTCGTTATGCGTATAATAACTTCATGGTAACTGTTTTGGTTTTGGTTTTGGGTCTTGCTTTGAGGAAGAAAAAAATAATCACACCGGCAAAATAGTTTTTGAGGAGCTTCACATTTTGTACGTTTTCATATGAGCTGACATAGTGTCATGTAATGTTTCTATAGCTGCTCATGTATGCACATTTTTAGTGTATATTTCTGAACAGTAAGCTAATGATTATAGGACATTGAGTTCTTTCTATTGCTTGACAATAAAGCATTTTAGATGAAAAAGCTGAACTGGACAGTGAAAAACACGCAAAAAAAACACAAAAGACAAAAAACAAAACAAAAAAACAATCCACTTGGGGAAAATCAAGCAAAGGGGAAGCTAGATTTTTGTTCTCCTCAATGGCAATTTTGAACTTGACAATTGTAGATGTTTTTTGCCCCACATCATCTAATTCTTCTTCTTCTTTTCTTCTTTTTCTTCTTCTACTTCTTCTTCTTCTTCTTCTTCTTCTTCTTCTTCTTCTTCTTCTTCTTCTTCTTCTTATTGCGTGCAGATTGTTCAACAGCAAGGACTGGTTTGCGAATTGCTTTATTTTCTGAAAATGCTTGAGAAATTATTGTCTTTTTTTGTTTTGAGAGGTGAGGGGGAAAAAACAAAGAAAAACAAACAAAAAATAATTTGTAGCTGTAGGTGGCGGCATTCTTTTCTTTAAATGGTGCTGTACAACGTGTCTGGAAAGGAAACTGACCTGATGTATGTATGAATGTATGTATGAACAGTTTTATTGTAAACATCATTACACGGAAACCCAATGGTGGAAATCCCATTATCAAGGAGAGGCGGTTCACTTCTAAAAGAAGGGGGGACAAAGCCTGTCTCTGTGTGGTGCATGCATGGTCACCATGCTCTTTGTCACATAATCTGAAACTAAAGTGACGTGTAATGACAAAGAGACAACATCTTAAGCCTGATTTATTATTGCAGAAAACAGCCGACACATAAGCTAAACAACACGTCGCAGATGTGATGCGTCGTACGCTTGTAGATCGGAGCATAAATGAATTACTGTAGACATTAGCCTTCCTCATGTGAATCCTGTTCCATTTTAGAGACTTCCGTCGCAAGAGTTGAGAGAAGTCTCAGCAATATGATAATGACATCATTTGTTTATAAGTAGATCATGGGATGCAATCTGCAAATGGAGAGAGAGAGAGGGGGGGAAAAGTTTGGGTATATGCAATTTCTTGTTTATACACATAGTGGGGTAACATGAATCTTTTTAATATAGCCTATGTAAAATATTGATTTTTATACAAATCTTTTAATACATTAAAAAATGTCTTTTTAAAAAACAAAAATGAGGGAGGAATCTTGGACATTCAGTTTTGGACGTGAAGGTCTATGAGTTCCACTTTCTTTCTGTACGATTTTGCACAGGGACACCTTCGTTTCCATGTTTTGATGTTCTTACAGAAACTAAAAATTAAAAAACAAACAGTACCCGGGAGCCTAAAAGGAGGGTCGCAGAGGGTTTTGTAAAGAGTATTTATAGAGTATGACAGCGGGACTTACAGGGTCACTGTCCCCACTTATGTGCCAGAAGACTATTTGCACTTGTCCTTGAAGATATTATCATTAACATGCGGCGGCGTGCAATTTTTCCCCGGGTTGACCTCTTTGGCACACGATTGGAGCAAAAATGAACTGCTATGGGAGCCACTGTAGGTATTGACTTAGTACCACGGAATGAGGATGAACAGGGACTTGAAATCAAGAGAGGATGACAATTTTAAAACCATAGCAGTTATAACTGTAGGCTATTATCAACTGTAAAAAGAAAAAAAAAACTTTTTTCCTTCTTCATTTTCTTTTTCGGGTATGTCTTTAGGAAAGATGAAGTTATTCCCCCCAGCTGCACTTTATATCAAATCACTGTACAAAGAATTAAATAGTCAATCAATTCAAGTCAAAAAAAAAAAAACAGAAAAAGAAAACAGAAGAAAAATGAGGGCTCGTTTCCCTGCGGCAGGGAGAGGAGTCGTCTCCAAAGGGGTGATGCATCCAGTGTCTGTATGCCTGACTGTATGCACCCTTTTCATTCTGTTGTGCTAGTTGTTTAGCGAAACCATGTTCAGAATTTGCCTTTTTTGAGAGCTAATGCAAGAGGTGCTTGTCGTTCACCTGATCAAAAAGACTCGTCTATTGTACTTTAACTGTCCTTCGTTCAGGACACTACTATCCATTCGCCATGACTGCATACGCCTTTTTCCACAGCATCGTGTCTGCAGCTTTTTGCCAGTATAGTAAATGCTTTCAGTAGAGTAACAGCTAGTTCCAGTTTTTAAATTAAATTCTCATTATCAAGTAAAAAATGGAGAGGGATATTTTAAAAAGCACAAACCGGCTGCTCATCTGATGTTGGTACATATTAAATATTCAAATTTGAAAAAAAGAGTTATCTGTGACTATCTATAGGGAACCACACAAAAGGGTGTCACATATTTAGAATGCTGACTTTTTCATATAAATTATTGTGAATTCATCAGAGTTTATTATTTTGTTTTGGACTCGTTTTACTTTGAGGTTGATTTCAGTGAATCATTACAAAGACAGGATTTTGTATAAACTTGTGCTCTCTGTGGAACTGAAGTTTGATTTATTTTTGTACTACACAGCATGGATTTGTTGACATTTTAATTTTGCTATAAATGTGTGAAATCACAAGTTGCTGTGATATTTCATTTATAAATTGTGAACTTTGTACAATTTTTGTCATGCTGGATGTTGACACATCTTACTCTGAATAAAGAAAAAAATGTGTTGCCACAGGCCTGTAAAAATGCGATGCTCTCACTTTGTTGTTGAGGTTTAATGGCATTGCATAGCTGAAGAAATGAGCACTTCATAATGAATAGCACTGCTTCTAGTCAAATTACCACTACATTTCCATAATAATAATTGGTCTTTGTCAGGTGGGAAACCTCATATGTCCAAAACTTACTTTTCAGGATTCAAATTCAAAAATAGAAAAAGTAGCAGATCTACAAGGTCAAAGGCCTTTGAGCTTGTGGATCTGCAACTTTTGATGCTATTGGGTGCGTTCGAAATGCGCCCTGAACGCACTGGTGTGCTCTCTTGTCGTTCGTTTATTCAGTGCACTCGGTGCGTTGTCGTTCGAAAATCCAGTGCGCTGCGCACCGGGTGTGCCGAGTGCCCGCACTGAGCGACCCTACCCTGAAGCTGGGGTTGTCCGGTGTCGGCGGTGTGAATGCGTCACAGCTGTGGTCGTTCGTAAATAAGGCACACTGTGACGTCACCGCCCACCACACTCAACAAACTGACCACATTCCCGGTGCGCATTTCCGAACGCACTTTGTGTGACGCTGTAGTACGATCAAATACTGCATTAATTTACGGAGGGGAAAAAAGGTAACAAGACAACTCACCCTTTTTGCACCTCCAAGTGAGTTGTCCGGACATCTCACCCCGAAAGTCCGGACAACTCACCAGACATCTCACCCCGGTGAGATGTCTTCACTTTCGGGTGTGAGCTGTCTTCACTTTCGGGGTGAGTTGTCTTCACTTTCGGGGTGAGTTGTCTGTGAGTGTTTGGCTGTTTTCCGACTGACTGAATATGTACCCTTTGACCTCTTTTATATACTTTACTGAATATTTCACAAGAATACTTTACTGAATATTTCACAAGAATATAACACAAAAGTGGGGGTGGTGTCAATCTTGGTTTGCTATTCAGATGTAATTCAGTCAGTAGGCCTATTAGAACTGTGTTCGTTGGGAGTGCAGTCTTAATTAGCAACTTTGTACAGCTGTGAGACTCTGCCTTTGAAGCGCAAAATCCCCCCATGTCCCCCTCAATGCTGCATAGAAAGAGAGTGAGAGAGAGAGAGAGACACTCTACTCCAGGGTTCCCCAATTAATTTTCCTCAAGGGCCATATTTTGATTAGGGTACCAGGCTGGGGGCCGAGTCCGCACGCACAAGGTTGAGGTCTTGAATTTTCAGGGCAAGACCCCATTTGAAAAGGATGCCCAGTTTGACATGCATAGGCTACTGACCCCCATGTAATGCCATTTATATCTGGGACCCCAGATATAAAAGAAAAAGGGGGGGCGCTCCGCGGGCCGCAAATGGCCCGCGGGCCGCCTATTGGGGAACCCTGCTCTACTCCTTACTTACAACAGTGTTTCACCTGATTTTACTGTTAAATAAATAAATAATTAGCGTGTGACTGCGCACGTCTGTAGGAACCGATATTTAAAACTGAAATTGAATTACTGTAATGGGTACCACGGAAAGTAGGCTACAGACAACTCACCCCGCAATGTCAGAAAGTGAAGACAACTCACCGGGTGAGTTGTCCAGACTTTCGGGGTGAGCTGTCCGTCTTTTCCCTTTACCAACTCACCCAACTTGCCCCAGCGGAAAGTACAGACAACTCACCCCGCCATGTCAGAAAGTGAAGACAACTCACCGGGGTGAGTTGTCCAGTATTCAAAAAAAATGGTGAGATATGAGGTTTCTGTCTGACAGCGACGCACTACAGTTGAGCTGGCTGTTCTTCAGTAGCCTACCAGCAGATGTCAGCAAACTATTGTAATTAAAACACCCTGGCTGGCACTGGCAGCAGTGTGCGGTGATAATTATTTTTGGAAGTTTGTATAGAATGACTATAAGTCAGTTTATGTTTCAAAACATTTAATCTTGTGAATGAAAAAACGTAAATTAGACACCCCCACTTTTAGCTAATTTGCTATTTTCTAAAGATTGTTTTTATACATTTGAAAACTTAAATGGACCAATTCTGCATAATGAGTAGTTATGAGAAGTACTTCCTACTTCAAGTATATTTTGATGCCAAATACTTTTGTGGCCTACTTTTTGAATTCCGGGATTTGTAAGTATTTCTACATTTCAGTATTGATACTTTTTTACCAATTGAATTACTACTATTAATACAATGCACCCACTCCCTCTCTCTGTGTCTGTCCCCCCTCCCCTCTCTCTCTCTCTCTCTCTCTCTCTCTCTCTCTCTCTCTCTCTCTGTCTCTCTCTCTCTCTCTCCCCCTCTGAATTCCTCAGCCTTACAATAAGTGAGTTGATGCTAGTCTAGTGGGGTGAGAGAGGAGTAGCTGGCTAGCGGTGTGTGCTGCTCTGCTTGCTCTGCGAGCGGCTCACTCACTCACTCCTAGCAATGGCGTTGTTGTGGACTGGCCAGTTCTTCTCTCCGTTCTTACTCGCGGTCGCCCTGTTGCTGATAACCAGGGGACCCCCGTGTGTGTCCTCCTGTCCGAGTCGCTGTCTATGTTTCAGGACCACGGTGAGATGTATGCATCTAAACTTGGAAAGCGTGCCGGCAGTTTCTCCTCAGACTACAATCCTGTAAGTATTATAAAAGCCTGCAGCGTGAATATAACGGGGTTGGATGGAAAAAGCCACTTGTGGAGTGGACGTGCGTGCGGATTTTGCAGAAAGGCTGGGAGGCATGCATTTCTGATGAATGCCGCCCCTGTCGGGCTGTGCATTGATTGCTTCATCATAGCCTTGCAAAACTGCATTTTGTTGAGATTTGATAGCCCAAAAAACTATAAAAGCTAAAGTATGTTTTTCTATTTTTTAAAGAGGGGCTTTCTAATTTCAACTTTGATGTGAGTGTATAAGTTGATTGTGGACAAAGAAGACTTATGTCAAATACTGTTCTGTGCACAATGTACCTATACGGTTATGACAAGTTATGACACCTGCCAATGAATGCAGCTGCTGCCTGCTGGGTTTTGAGTCTGCTAGCTAGGGGACTATAGGGAGCAGGTTTGTAGGTCACACAGCTGATGAACCCATGTATGCATTGCAGGCAGGCAGCCACAACTAAAGTGTTGGAATACACCAGGAGTTCTCAAACTTTTACATTTCAAGGTCTCCCTTTAACTCAGACCGTGTACAAATGACCCCCCACCCCATTGAATCCAGGACCCCACATTGAGGACCAACGGGATACATTGCAGTTACCTGTTTGAGACCATTGGCTTTGTGTATATATGCACACACAGTCAAATGTTGATTTCACCCAGAGAGTGTGCAAAATGTAACCAAAGTGGTGCTTATACATTGTTTGGTTACATGTTGTCCACTCTCCTCCGAGTTACACGTGGATAATGGTTAAGAGATTAACACTGAGCATTTTGCTGTGTAGTAGGAAGCCTCAACAAGTGTGAACTTCTCCCTCTCTTGCAGGCGTCACTTAAAGACGTGTAATGAATTATGAATTAGATATTCTTGGACTGCAACCGAGAGAGCTCGTCCAAGTAGCCTTTATCAAAGCCACATTCTTTCTCTCGGGGGCTCCATTAGGTGTGTTATCGTCAAGTCTTTGGGAAAACACTGGTTTTAAAATACTGTGGGAAGGAGAACCCATTGCATATGGTTAGGTCCACTCTGTAACCCTTGTCAGGGAGAATTTCAGCATTCATCAACGCCGGAGCTGTGCTGCTTATGCATGTTGAATTATTGTACCTTGTCCTTCAACCTTATGGTCCAGTACACCACACTGACGTATAGCTACAGATAAAGATATCATTCAGACAGAATCCCGTCATTTCCCTTGAAATCAGAAGCCGCATCTGGGCGCCTGACTCTCGGACTTAAATGGCATGTTTGAATTTCTATCCTAGGATGAAAGGGAGGAGTATTATATGACCTCTGTGTCCACCACTTGTGCATGCGTCCCTGCATGTCGACGGCACTCCAACCTAGGTCACCCAGTCAAACACTTTGTCTTTTGTCACAGCCCCCCAACAGCCAGCCAGCCCGACAGAGTACAAAGCGTCGAAACAGGACCCGAATCTTATAAATATGTGCCACCCCTTCTCTTTAATTGAGCCATGTGACACTGGCTTGTGTTTCTCTCTCGGTGTCCATAATGCACGGCCTCGCTCGCACCAAAATAAAGGGCCTCATTGAGCCGGTCAGTTTGGGGCACAAAGGGCCGACTCAAAACGGCCCTAACCACAGCAGCCACAAGCAGCATGCTTAGAATTAGCCTTGTTCACAAACATCTGCAGGCATTGGCAAGGCCCACAAGCCCTAGGAGTGGAAGACCAAGTGGTCCAGGGCAGGCCGCCGTCCTGACAGCCCTGCCCAGCTTCACTCAAAGGAGAGACAGAAGGCGTCGCCTTCCCCATGTTATGGATGACGGTGTTAAAGCATTGTTTAGGCCAGGGGTTCTCAGCATGGGCCCACCTTTGGGCCGTGAGGGCATTGTAAGCAGGCGACCAAATAATTGGCAAAGCACTAAGAGTTTAATAATTTAATAATGTAATAAAAAATTACTTATAATAATAATTTGTTTTTTCTATAAAACCTTGAAAAAGTAATATGTTTTCATTGAGATACCAATATACAGGAACTTAAAAGTATACTATAGTCTCTATCGGGTCGAAACTGTTCACTGTCAAACTGTTACTTTTCAAATTTCAAAATAGCAAAAGCTTGAAACGCGGTGCAAAGTGACGTGTTTTGCGCTTGTAGATCTGTAAAAAGTTAGAATATGGAGCTAAGACGTTAGTTCCATTTGATCCAAGCTGGAACACACTTGATTGATTAAAAATGATTCATTAAAAATACACAAGTCATGCTCTGAAAATGCGTGAGAACCACTGGTTTAGGGCTTGCCTTGTGCCTTTTCTGTCTGAGTGTGAAGAAGCTGGAGTCTGGTCTGTGGTCTGTCTGTAGCGGCTGATCACATTAAGCCCCATTACACAGTAGTTTGACTGGATTAAGAGCACCTCCCTATAAAGGGAGGTTGATGAGAGAGAGTGTACGTAGGTAGGGTCTCAAAACTGTCTTCCTTTTGAACCATGACCAGTTAAGAAAGGACAATCGATAACGATTGGATCTGAATTCTGCAGACAAAACATGATTCAGGACTCAGGAGTCTATAGTGTCTTCCCCCCCGGAAGTCACTAGGTTAATTCGGGGAGATAACCTCACCACTGGAAGGTAGCCTACAATAAGTGCTGTACAGTACAGTATAGTATAGGCTAGACATTGCATTCCTCAACTCTCCACCTGGCAGCGTGCCAGGTTCTGGCTAGGAATTTCCTGCTTGACCGACCATACCGTAAGAGTCAGATGTTCCACACTCCATGAGCCCCCCTCAGCGCCTCAGTGTGGTGTTTGGGTTGTTTTTGTTTGAGAATGAATACAAGGGAACCGCGGTTGCACTTCCGTGTTCACCCAGAGACCACCAAGGCTGGGGGCCTTCCTCCAATCATCTTTTCATTCAAAGTCTCATCTTCATTCTTCCCCTGCCTGCATGCGTGCATGCGTGAAGTCAGAAGTGTGTGAAGCCTATACAGCTTTCTACCAGATGGCTATGTCTTAATCAGAGACCCATCTACAGTACTTGTTATCTATGACTGTACAACCAGCATGGTACACACTCTCTAGGGCTGTCATGATTACGATATCTTACTTGACGATGAATTGTCGCTCAAATAACTAATGCGATTAACGATCTAATCGTGTTTCTGTCATTGAGCATTGGCGCATTATTATGAATGAAAATTACATTTCTGTTTGGCTTTTAGGTTTCGTAAACCAAAGGTGCACAGGGCAGATAAAAGTAACGTAATTGAATAACTTTATATAAACCATGAATAGTGGAAATTGCTGATCTACTCAAAACGTGTCATAATGTGACACGTTTCGAGCTTGTAGATCTGCTATTTCCACTAGTTATGAAAATGTTTCAACATGGTAATGATTATATGAAGATGATTATGCAAAACATTATTGTGATTATCTCAAATTTCCATTCTGTGATTATGTAATAATCGTGACAGGCCTAGCTTACTTAAAAGTAAGTAATGTACTGTTATGAAATCAAGTTTCACACAGTAAACGTTGGCGTCTTCCTCAAATCAGGCAGGCATCTCTCTCTCTCTCTCTCTCTCTCTCTCTCTCTGCCATTTCCTCTGGGCTGGTCGAAGACGAAAAGCTCCTGTCCCAGAAGTCCGGTCACGCACATGGGCTTTGTTCCAACAAGTGTTCTGCATGGCATTCGGACCACGAAACATGCAAACTTTTTTTTTTCTTTTTTAGTTCTAGCTGGCTTACATTTGTTTTTCAGCTGTTCTCTCCGAGGGCTTCTCTGTTTGAGGCATGACAGTAAATTGCACTGGATCGCTGTAAAAACACCGCTCAATCCCTTTTCAGGGATTTCCTAAGTTGGAGAAATGATTACTTTCCCATTGTTAGCTCTGTTTTGCCAACAGCAGTCATGAATCCACTATAGTTGACGCTTGCTCCTCTGTACTTGGAAATGGCTGCTACCACTTTCCGAGCTCAAGGAATGGCTTTAGCTTCGGGAAGTGTTATGATTGTTGCATTTTAATGGTGCCCTCATGACATGTAGCCTAATACACCATTTATCATAACCATATTTACCCGTCTTTGCTTTACTTGTTACCCTTTGTGTAGTTTTAAAATATATACACGTTATTATGACCATGGTGCCGTGAGCGAGCTTTCACATTGCTTGGCACACCAGGCATACATTTGTTTCAGCATTGTGAAAGTGTAGCCTTTATTGCAAACATATGACAAGCTCCATGGCAACGGGGAGTATGCCAGCTGTAAATGTGTCAATGTACTGCCTCATAAAGTGGCTTGTTGCGGGCTTTTTTTTTTTTTTTAGCTTCTTGATGTGTGTAATCTTTGGTACTCGAGCACGTTGTGTCATTTGTATTATTTGCATTGCCTCTTGCGCAATCGCTCTGGTGAAAGTGGTACTTAAGTGCCATTGTTTATAAAGCGTTAGTGTGAAACTACATTCATATTATAGCTATTAATATCCTGTTTAGAGTTTAGAGAAAGTTGATCTTTTCCCCGTGAGCCAAAGGCTTTCAAGATGTGCATTTAATAGTTTGTTTAGTGGGCCTCCATTGATTTTATGTGACGCCCTAAATTTAGTCAAATGGTTACACCTTTTGTGTGATGTATGAGTCGTGGTCTGCTTCGTTTGGTCTGAGTGTCTAGAGATGATACAAAGACTCCAGATGGAATTATTTGGAGCTGTTGCACAGCAGAGAGTTCAGTTCAGTGGGGGTTGGGGCACAATGTGTGTGTGAGTCGACTATGAGGCATGAGCTCTGCGCGTTAATAGTGTGTGAGTCGACTATGAGGCATGAGCTCTGCGCTTTAAGAGTTATAATTTGCAGATACGTTTACGAGGCACCCTCCCTGAGAGGAGTTCTTTGAGAGGCCAGAAAGGTCAATTACTCGGTGGTCAGCCACGGGCCACATCTCTCTTACGTTTGCCCCTCATTTTCTTCCCCTTGTTCTGTCTTTTTGTGTCATTCATGGCCACCGACCACCGATGGCTTGGTCAGACTGAGTGACTGTGAGTGGGTCAGGGAGGGGAAAGAGGAGTTCCATTGTGTGGAATTTGCTGCAGTCAGGCTTTGTGAGGCGCTGGGTCTCTCTGCAGCATTATGGAATGCAAAGCCCAGAAATCCCCAAAGCTTTGCTCATTTGCACTGGGAGATTGGGCCGAAGATAGAACCCCACTGGCCCCTTGTCTTCCTGTGGCTCTCTGACGCGAGGCCAGCTGGTGAATGTTGGTGGAATACGTTGTTCAAGATTGCCTTTCACATTTGATCCTGATAAGTTGTGTTCCTGAATGATGGAGTCCATAGGTTGTTGGAATTCACAGATTGACCTACTTCATCAGCAAGCGTGACCATGACAACTCTGTAAACTCTATTGAAGACCAGTGAGGAGAAATGGACCACATAGCCCAAACATACTGTAACCCTTAATTACCCAGTGGGGGTTGAGTAATGAGCCTTTACAGCTGCAGATAGGATCTTTATGACACTTGGGAATTTGGGATAAATGCTAAAAGGACATCTCACAAGGCTTTAGTTTTAACCACAAACCACAGCGTCCCCATTCATTTTATTCTACAAACATAGAAGATCTGCAAGCTCATGGCACGTTGCAACGCGGTAGTGTGTTGTAACTTGTAGATCAGATCAGCTATGTGAAGGCAAAGAGATTTGTTGTGTAGATGGAAATACTAATATACTAGTATACCTAGTATAGAGCCCTGGGGGATGATGTTCTTTGTAGTAACTAAAACATTCACTGTCATTCTAAACAATTGGGAATCTGGTCGATCTTATAGTGATTTTTGTGTGATACTCGTTCGACTCTCATCCGTGCATCAGTAATGAGTGATTATGACAACAAGGCTATGCCTACATTTTTTTTTAAATATGTGTATGTATGTATGTATGTATATATATATATATATATATATATATATATATATATATATATACTCCTTTTTTAGTTAAAGTTGAGATGGCCCTCCATCCCAGCCATACTTATCTGCGAAGAGAAAAGCCGGTGTCAGGCCTGAACATCGGTCAGATGTATTTCCCCCAGATACGATATTTCATTCACAACACTTGTTTCATTCACGGAGAATGTAAACAAATTTGTAAAGAGTCGATTCCTTGAGCGGGGCTTCCTCCAAAATCCTGCTACTTCCGTCGATACACTCTACACAGCCTAGGTCTTGCCCAGCACATACCATTCCCATTCGGTCAGCGTGATGGGATTTTGATAGTCTCCGTGCTGCACACTGGCGCTCCCCTGTCAACAAACCGATCCGTGTCCTTGCCCTTCTGGATGACTATTGCAACGATCGACCGCAGCCATGTTTGGAGATCCAGATCCACTGTTCTTCTTCCGGGAAACCGAGCAGGGAGCCAGCCATTTTCTTGTTTAACTAAGAATGACTCACGAAAACGCCTGAGAGTCCTTGGCATGTGTCACACGGCCAAACAGTCCCCTTAGCTAGAGAGAGAGAAAGAGGAGAGAAGTTCACACATGGCACTCAGATGCTAGCTTGAACAGGACAGACGGCTCATGCAAGAATTCACTGATACTTCTGCAAAGAAGAAACTAGAGTTTACAGTAATTTAGGCTCATTTGACAGTGAGCCCAAATTGTTTGTTTTTTTTGTTTTTTTTTAATAAACAGAGTCTGCATTTCTCCTTGCAATGTGAATTACAATCACACTGAACGGCTGAGGCAACCATTCAAGGCACCCCCACCTGCTCTCTTGGAGTTCAGTATCTTGCTCAGGAGGAGTTGGAAATCGAACCGGGGATCTCTCGCTTCCCAGACAGACACTGTGCCTCCTAAGCCAGTGGTATCAGACGACTGGTTTCTTATCGTTCCGGCCATTTGCTCGATGGAATTTCCCGTGTGGAATCGTTAAGAGCGGCCGGCCAGCCAGCCTCACAGAACACAGTGCTGTATCCTGTTCCCAAGTAGTGTAATGGACATTGTCCTGCTGTGTCGGGTCCCTTGTGCATGTTTGAAAACTGTCTGTCTGTCTGGAAGATCTGGAGCGCTCTTAACACATTCACTTCATAACCCACTAAACCCCGGCCTGGGCTGTGGCTCAACGGTCCAAGCACCTTGGCTGGTAATCCAGTCTGGCAGTGTACCGCAGGTTCCATCCCGGTGGCCTTTACTGCATCTCCATCCCCATCTCTCTCCCCATTTCCTGTCAGCCTACTGTCTATCCTTCCATAAAAAAAATAAAACAAACCCCGCTAAACCCGCATTTTATTCCATTGTCTTTCCCTGCTAAACACGATAAACCCGACATTTGTTTTATATGTTTAATTCGCCGTTGTTTGATGATTATTATAAAAATACGGCTTTGTCGCAGACATCGTGACGAGGTTGACGCGTTATGATGATGTAACCGGAAATCAGCCTACAGTATAACTGGCTTGCAAGGGCTTCTGGGAAACTGAGTCCAATGCAAAGTGAACGAGGGTGTATAGACAATCTTAGCTCGCTTTGCTCTTTGTCTGTGAGTCGGATTGCAGAAGTGGCTTATGTGTCTGCTCAATAACAAACCGTGGGACTATTTTCAGCTGGACTTTCCTCATAAGGAGGTAGATGTACAACGCATTGACTCCTCAAAGGTAACTGTAAACATCAGCAGTCAACGTAACTTCTTATAATGACTAGTTCGGCAATTTAATAGGGTCCCTATTCTGGGCGTCATAATCAAGTCAATATTCAGAGAAAAAAAAAGTAGGACCGTCCAAGTATTTAGTCCCCTGGCTGGATTAATGGGGTGTAAATCTATAAAACATAGATTGCAAAGTGCAAACCTCCCCAGATGACCTCACAAGGCGATACAACCTTCCCAGAGATGAACGCGACTGTGGCTCAGGAGGTAGAGCAGGTCGTCCCGGCTCCTCCTGTCTACATGTCAAAGTGTCCTTGGGCAAGACACTGAACCACAAATTGCTCCCGATGTGCTGGTTGGTACCTTGCATGGCTTCCGCTGCAATCGGTGTATGAATGGGTGAATGTAATGCACAATCAATGTAAAGCGCATTGGATAAAGGCGCTATATAAAATGCACAAAAAAAAAAAAAAGCACACTGGTGCAAGCTGAGGTTCAGATGGGAGCTGGCTCTGTTGTTCAAGTGAAGTAAGACGACTTCAAGCACCTTCAGTCAGTCGTCAAGCATGTGGGAAAGTCATTAGCAGAGCTGTTGTTGACAGACAGGAGACAGACACACACACACACACACACACACACTCACACTCACACTTGCACTCACACACACACACACACACACACACTTGCACTCACACACGGACACTTATCATTCATGATGTCTCATTATGTCAGATGTCAGTCCTTTTGTGTTCATCCACAGCTGACAAAGCTATCAGTGCAGTAGGCCCTCCATAGTGAAGATGCGGTATAGCTTCACTCTTGGCAAGAAAAGCAGTATCCGTACAATTATGTTCAACACAAGGACTATTACAAATCCAAATTGTGGGTCTGTAAACTATTAGGGATGTACTTGTGGGAGAGCCGAATGCAGAGCGACGTGACCCATCTGTCTCATGTCAGTGCCACCGTGGCAAGGTTAATATTGTTGGAGACTCATTGACCCGATAAGTAGTGCTAATCCAGGCACACAGCTGTGTTGTCCCTGCATCAGCCCCGCCCACTCTCTGGGCCTGTTCATCTCAGACATGCTGTCTAAAACCCAGAGACAACTGACTCATAATGGAGAGCTTCAATGGATTCCTGTCCTTTTTGAAGTAGAGAGCTCTATTTTGATGATTATGCTCAATATTTAATTCCCTACAAACAGCAGTATCTTATCTGCGTCTCATTTACCTCACAATTGTAACCACTTAAAGGGGTATTTCACTTTAAAACACTGTAAAACTCATTTTAATGTCTACTTGGGCTTTTGTGTGCACCCCAGACAATTTTTTTTAACGATTCAATATTTTCTTATATAAACCCAGGATTGTAACTTCAGACCATTTTAGACTTTTACCATGTTAGACTTATTGAACAGACTATTGCTAATACTATAATTACTTGTATACTAATACTACAATATTAGTAATAGACACCAGAACCAGGGACGTCCCTGGTTACTAATATGTGTCCATCTAATGTGTGAGGGGGCAGGTCTGTGTTTGATTTTTGCATTTATTCTAATTATGTTTTTTTTTTCCCATCAATCATTAAAAAAAAACATGCCCTCCTCACGTAGGACAGTCACCAAGTATGGTTTAAATTGAGTTTAAAGTTAAAATGTTTTTATTTAAATTCTTTACAGAAAAGAGGTGTCTGATAATAAAAATAACGTCAATATCTAAATATTGAATTAAGCAATGACATACTCATTTTAATCTCTATACTCAGTTGACTGAATATATTCGCAAAATATTTCTGATCTACTGTACAAGCTCACCCCACTTTATATGGTTTAAATGGTTATTGGGCTATTCTGTCATTGTACAATCCTGCTCAGTTTGGCACACACAGTCCTACAAATTATAGTCCTAGCCTGTTGTGTGGGTGGATGGGTGGATGGTATAAGTTAATTTGTTTTCAAGCAGAATTCAAGTGAAATCAAACCCCCTGTTTTCCTATTTATTTTATGATGGTTTCTTTCATTACTCTGTAACACTGTTTTGTTGCTGTCTGTCTAGGTGAGAACAGGAAATAAACTGTTGGGAGTATCTATTCTGCACGACTTGTTTTGATTTGCGTTGTTGCTGATAGCTTCGGTTGGCATAGCGCCGTCTGAGCACAGCATTCACATTTAGTGAGCTAACGGAGTTAGTCCGTATAGTTCCGGAGCACATAGCATAGAATGGTCGTCAGTCTGCGCCGACTTTGTTTCTGGCGACAAAACCTCGACAACCTCCGGTTGTTGAATGAAGCCTTTGCTGAGGAATCTTGAACGAATGTGCCAATAGAGCGAGCTAGCAAGTCGTCTGCTGGCGCACAGCCATGCTTGTTACTGTTTTTTCCTGTGGCGTGTGACTCATTCTATTCCCAAGCAGTCTGTCACGATAGCTGATGACAAACCACATTGGAACAGCTGATTTTAGACTATAGAGTCATTTACTCCCTGGGAGTGCTGCTTCTTCCCCAGAAGTGCTTACCACAAAATCTACTTTGCTTACCAGTGCAGATCATTTAATTAGGTTTTGTCCTTAACCCATTTTGGGCGGGAACCCCTTTTGGTGTTAAACATTATGTTATAATTTAGCTATTGAAAAATAGCAGATCTTGCTTGTAGGTCTGCTATTTTTGAAAAATCGTGAAAATGTGCCTCAAATTTGGAATATATTTTTTCAGAACGAACGTTTTTAACTCAAATCTTTGCTTCTGGAGGGTCCCTGGAAAACATATTTTCAAATGGGGGACTCGGAGGCCAATTACAGATCATTTGTGGGGTCATTGACATGAAATATTGAGTGATATAGGCCTAGAAACATAGGTATTTCAGAAAACTGTCATGATTTAGAAGACATTTTTTCAGGCCTGAATGGGTTAAATCTATTTACACTGAAGAGAACATCGTGTAAATAACCACAGTCTCAAGTTCAATGCAATTTTACCATGACCTTATTTAGCCTACCTCCTCTTACTACAGAGGGAAAAAATGTCTTCAGTGCAAACTGCAAGAGAAATGCACGCACGCACGCACGCACGCACGCACGCACGCACGCACGCACGCACGCACGCACACACACAGCTTAGCCCAGATATCACAAACACATTAGAGTCAAACATTTCAGTTAACAAAGTTGTCACACACGGCAATCAATAGTGTGGGTCTAGGTAGGCAGTGTGCTGCGAATAACCTTTTACGGTTGTTTTGGTCCCACCTGGCAACCATATCTGATGTCTATGTATAACATGCAATCAATCATAGCCATAATCATTCCAATTATCACTTTCCAAAATACGGGTGGACACGCTTTCAGTCAGTGTGTTTCACTGCAAGGTAACAATACTGTGAAGGCAAAGAATATAATATCATAGCATATCGTCTCTGTCAGGTGGAAACCTCATATGTCCTAAACCTACTTTTCAGTTCAAATTAAAAAAGCGGCAAAAAAGAAGCAGATCTACAAGCTAAACAAAAACACATTGCTTCGTGCCGCGTTTCGAGCTTGTGGATCTGCTACTTTTGGTGCTTTTGTGTGACGCTGTAGTCCGTGTAGTGTGATCAACTTGGCCGGAAAAAGTTAGAATATGGAGGTTTCTGCCCGACAACGATATCCATATAGATGCACGCATGCACACACACACGCGCACACACACATCTTTACCTTCATATCTGTACTTTAGTGAGGTGCTGCCTGAACCAGCATGTGGCTGAACTCGCCTCCTCCTCCTCCTCCTCCTCCTCCCCCCGTCTCCCTCCGTCCCTTGTCGGACCCCTCCCTCCAGGAAATGGAGGCAGGTACTGTGCGGGTATGACAGCCCCTGCCTCTGCACGCCCTGGCAGTGCACCGATGCTGCTCCCTGACACAGTGCACGCTGCATTCACAAACGTGCATTCCTTTTTTTTAAAGATTTTTTCTTTTGGGGCATTTGGGCCTTTATTAATAGTACTGTAGACTGACAGGGAATGGGGATAGAGAGAGATGCATGGAACTGACACGCAGCAAAGTTCGTCGGGATCTGGATTCGAACCCGCGACACGCTGTCAGGCATTGCCCGGACCGCTACGCCAGCGGCCTGGGCCAGAAACATGCATTCCTAACGCCACTGCACCTCTCCTCTCCCTCCCTCCCTACCAGCGGTCCGCATGTCCATGAACCCTAAGCCATCATCCCTGCATGGTGTGACATGGAATACACTCCCATTTCCCCAAGTTGGTTTACGAGCTAGGGCAGCATGGCATTTAACCCAAAAAATATATTGAAACCGACATTTAGAAACTCACCGATTTAAACTTTTTTTTTGTTATTTGTTTTATAACTGACTAAATTGATTAGTCTTATTAACCACTGTATTATATTTGTAGCCTATGCGGCTAGTGTAAAGTGAATGTAAATGAAACTCGATAATCGTGAAGGGGCTTAATTGCCCCTAATGCTCTTGAAGACTTTATGTTGGTTTGAAGGCCACAGTAGCGTATGAGCTGATTGTTTTTGATTTATATATACAGATATAAAGTAATTTCCTCTTGAATGCTTAGGGTTAGGCTTCGTGCCACATTTCGGGCTTGTAGATCTGCTACTTTTGATGCTTTTGTGTGACGCTGGAGCATGATCGAGTAGGGCATTTATTTCTGAAAAAATATAGAGATAAGATGTTTCTGCCCGACAGCAATGATATTAAGAACCCGTTACCTAATGGAATGTAAGCTGTCACCTATACAGTGTTGCCAGAAGCAACAATGTCTGTCCACAGGAAAACCCTCAGTGTGATTTTTATCTATTTCTAACTCCTGAGAGAGCACAAATGTAACCAAACGGACCCGTAAGGGTTTATATCTCTCTCAGAGATATAAACTAACTGTACAGTACTGTACAGTGTATACATAACCAGTGTGCACTGTGTTTAATGTCACATTTTAGTTGGAGGCTCCGTAATAAGTGTGTCGGTTTCAGGAAGGGTGTCTGCCCTACGGACGCTGGCCTCCCCTCGCCAAGCCTCTATATATGAAAGGAAGTGAGCGTATATGAAACGTAGCGCTCCCCGTGATTAGATCCATATGCGACAGCTTTTACAGAGCGAGTGACCCCTAAACATTTCACTCGCTATGAAATCAGTTCACTTTGTTTGGCTCGGTTCCACTTTCTTCACAGAAACATGAGAAAGCAAAAAAACGCAGGAATGTATAGTTGGGTGTTTGGGGGCATTTCGTTTTCTTTTCCCTTTTTTTTTTCTCCTTTTTTTTTTATTATTTTTTTGAGGGGCGCTCTATATACAGTTTTTTGTCCTTAACTCGTGTCTCATTTGCCATTGACAATGAAAGGAGTCATATTTTTTCTTTTCTAAACACAGTGCAACTGTTTTAATTCAGCTCGGGGCTTATATATATATGTAATCACATAAATTCAGTTGTCATCTTACATGATCATGGTGAAAAGATGAGTTTTTTTAAACGTATCATAGTTAAAAGATAATAAAATAAGTTGACAAATGAATTAATGAAGAAGTACGACGACAAGAGTGCCCCTCACTTCACACTGGTGTGATTCTTTTTTTTTTTTTTTTTTTTACAATTTGGCTCCAGTCCCTATTGTGCATGCAGTCACTAGGCAACATGAATACAAAGCTTATGGATATAAAGGAGATGAATTAGATCTGCATGCTTGGGATTGATTTCACTGACTGCACACAGGCGGCTGTCAAGCATTGCCAATGTTGAGGGAGCAAAGATGGGGAAATACGACTTTTTTATTATGTTTATCCACCCACTCAGATCCCACACAATAATTTAGGGAAATCAAAATTAACTTGTTTGCAGCCTTGCGTAATCATTGAAGGATGTTTGCATTTTTTTAGGGGGGGCACTGGGCAGTATTGTCCAGTATTTGGTTTTTGTATGCTCAGTGTGGGTCTGCAAAACGTTCTGCCACACAGTGCTGTCGGTTTGCGGAACTTTGTCGAATTCCAGGAACTCTCTGGGTTCTTTTAGGGACGAACCCTTACGAGTCTGTAACTCTGACAGTATACAAATGGAACCAAAGGGACCCGACGGGGTCCATTTGGTTCCATTTGTATACTGTCAGATTTATACATTTAAACTGGGAAAGCATCTGTGTCAGTTTATACTTTGCATATTCAAAAATAGCAGATATACAAGCTGAGCTTGTAGGATCTGCTATTTTTGAAAAACCGGGACAAATCGTTTCGTTTTTAAAAGCGGAATTTTTTTACTCAAATCTTTGCTCCTGGGCTTCCCTGGAACAAAATGTTTTGAGATGGGGAGGTCGGTGGCCAAATACAAATACATTTTGGGGGTCAGTGACATGAAAAAGTTAATAGAACCGCTGATGTAGCAACACTGTAGAGCCGGAGGGCTGGTCCAGTAGTCTCCTCTCCCCCAGTGCAGTGATAAAGCTATCCGCTCTGTGGCTCGGCTCCCTGATCTCGCGTTCTGTCTGTTTCCGTGGTAAAGAAGAAGCTTTCTCCACACTGCGGTCTCGCGGTGTCATGCTAGGTCAGATGCCGGTCAGCTCGTTACATTTGTTTGTGGCTCATTGCACCAGTCGCCGTTTATCGAGGAGGAATTGCCCATAGATGGTCCGCGTTTCTGGTCTAGCGTAGCTGTTTACATGGTGGGCAGTCATTTAGGGAATTCCGCAGAGCAAAAGTCAGAGATAAAAGTTGTCTTAATGCAAAACAAACTCAGGCTTTTGGACTCTCTCGTATGAATAGTTGGCTCCACTTATTTCTGTCTATGTCTCTGTCTTGTGAAAACATGCATAAAGAATGGCATCGTTGAAAGTCAAATTAATTAAAACCTATTACCACTTAAACCCTATTTACTTAGTTGGAATCCCCCAGTCCCTCCTCTTTTTCCCATACACCAAAATACTTAGCCGAAAATAGCAAAATAAAATCTCAAAACGTGTCGCAACACCACTAGCTAAGAGCTTGTAAATCTTCTTTTTTCTTTTTCTTTTTTTCAGCGAATATTCACCCCCCCCCCCCAGATTTGGGTCTGTAGGGTTCAAGTGACAGAGTTCCCGAAGCATACCTGTGTGGTCTGGTCAATGCCTCATCGTGGGGTTAAGAATGCCCTTGCCAGGGCTTATCGCTATTATTCCAGACAAAGCTCGGACATTATCTTGTCAGCTAAGTCTCAAACAAGCCTATCATGACATGCTACTAAGTCATCTGCTGTTTGACTGAGTGATTAGTGTCATGTCAAGACATATTGTATGTCATTACGCAGGCTCTCTCAGTAAGAGTGATGCTAAAACCCGCTGACCGCCGTAAAGAGCCTCTTAATTGTTATCTTAAGGGTAATTATTACATAAATGTACCTCCGTGATTAAAGCTTGATAAATATCATTCTTGCAAGATGAGTAATGTGTGCAATTATCACTCCTGATTATTACCGTATGAATGCTGCACTGTATGGACTCAAGTTCCCACAAAGGATTTGGTGTAGTACATGGTGGCAGTGGTTTGGGTAGGTGGAGTGGCTGCTTGGGAATCTGAAGGTTCCCAGTTTGATGCCCGGCTCCCTCTGTGGTTCTCCTCCCCCCCCCGCCCTTGCTCTATGTGTCCTAGAGCAAGAAGCCCTGACTGCTCCTGGTGAGCAGGTCGGTGCCTTGCATAGTTCCCTCCACCGTGGTGTGACGGTGTGTGTGAATGGGCGAAAGCAATGCACGTTGCAACGCGCTTTGGATAAAGGTGCTAAATGCACCACATTTAGCATTTATAGCCCTTTATTGTTCTCATGACTGAATCGGGGGTAGAGTCTACTGTTGAAAGTGATGATTTAAACCATTAAATGAAACTCAGACTGTTCATTCTTTGAAACTGTTCATTTTCTCCTCTTCCCCACAGAGACCTAAGGTTCAACAAAATCAAGGATTTACAACCTGGTTCCTTCAGACGACTAAAAAACCTCAACACACTGTAAGTCTGTCTTTCCGGCTCAAGCCCTATAGTAGACCTGGTGCCTCTATTTTCCTGAGTTTATGTACTTGCATCCTGCTGTAAAACACCAATCATTCTGGGCTCTGAAAACCTGTCGTACATTATAATGTTGAATGTTCAAAGTTACAGCGAGACTCCGCTCTGGAAGGATCGGTCCCGTTGCCTTGAAATGACAAGACTAGAGTGATGGTTCACAACCTGTGAGTCTGGCCCCCGAGGGGGTCCCCAGGCCTCACGTGATAACGCAAAAGTGCCATTTAAGGACTTTTATGATCTTTTTAAGAAATGTTATTAAAAAAAGACCATTACTGCATCAAAGGTAATCAACAAACTATACTATAAAAACTGGTGGCCAAATTGGTCAAATAATAAAAGAAAGAGGTGAAACGAGAGCTGATCTACAAGCTTGTAGATCAGCTATTTTCACAATATGTATCTGGAACCGAGTGAAAATACAACTCGACTCATATATTGTCATGACCCCCTGCCCCCAAGTGCTTGTTGGGGGCAGGGGGTCCCCAGTTCAAATGTGATTATTTTGGGGGTTCCCTAATTAAAATGTGATTATTGTGGGGGTTCCCCAGTTCAAATGTGATTATTTTGGGGGTTCCCTAGTTAAAATGTGATTATTTTGGGGGGTTCCCTAGTTAAAATGTGATTATTTTGGGGGGTTCCCTAGTTAAAATGTGATTATTTTGGGGGTTCCCTAGTTAAAATGTGATTATTTTGGGGGTTCCCTAGTTAAAATGTGATTATTTTGGGGGGTTCCCTAGTTAAAATGTGATTTTTTTTGGGGGGTTCCCTAGTTAAAATGTGATTATTTTGGGGGTTCCACAGTTGAAATTATTATTGTCACCACTGAGTAGGGATCGATTGCCATTGTTGTTGCCAGTGCTGTTTGCAGTGCAGTGCACACACTACAGTACAGGCACATTCTAGCTCTCTGTTCCTGCTGCGGTTTCACACATGTAGGTCAGCTCATAATCTGACAGGAATTTATTTTTCCACTTCACTCAGTGACTGAGCCATATGTCAGGGTTACCACACGGGGCATCACTAACCCATCCCGGGAGGGAACCCCTTTTGGTGTCTTAACTAAGCACTATGTTATACTTTAGCTATTGAAAAATAGCAGATCTACAAGCTCATAGCGCGCCACCGAGTGGCGCGCTATGAACTTGTAGGTCTGCTATTTTTGAAAAATCGTAAAAATGCAGCACACATCTTTGAATATATATTCTTTCAGAAGACTTTTTTTTTTATTTCGACGTCAGGCCTACATGGGCTAAGCTAATAAAGCAAAAAATAAATGTTCCTGTGGAACATCCGCACTCGATCTGGACAGAAATCTTTCGTTTTCACGTTCGGTTCCGCCTTAGAGACCACCACTGACACTTACTTAACACGACGATTCAATCATGCATGCGTCCAACTTGTCCAAATATTTGAAGCATATTGCCATTTGCCATACATAGAGTAAGGATCTCTAAAGTTCCTCAGGGCTTAATACTAGTCTTTTCAGTTTTCTGTTATTGTGGGAAAGGCTTTTGCTGAAAATAGCCAATCGATAACCTCACAACGCGTTGTAACTTGTAAGCTTGTCAATCTGCTATTTTCAGCAGAAGCATTTCCCACAACACCGATGCTGGGCTTTTAAAAGGGAAATACCGCATAGGTACCCTCACAAAACACCGGGGCACCTGATGGAGGGGAAAGGAACTGGTTGGAATTACGTGTTCCTACCACGCAATACGTCCAACCGGGGAAACTCCCCCCTGTCAGGTGAAAAGAAGCAGCTTGGACTCCTCACGCACTGAAGGGAGCATGAGGTCAGTCCGTTGCTCTCCCCAGGTTGGCAGAGGGAGTGTAGTACCCAGGATTACATTAGACAATTGACACTGGGTGAAAAAAAAGACAGAAATAGTCTGGTGCTGCAAAGAACCAAGGCCCGTTCGTGTTGTCTCAGTTTAGCCTGTGACATGACGTGCTCATGTTTTCAAACGTTTAGATACAAAGTGACTCGAATGTCGTTGACATGATTTGAGCAGTTTCTCGGCTCTTTTTGTCCCTTCTTAAACCACATTGACGGCGGAAAACCACCGACTGGTTACCAAGGCAGACTGTACTCTTTTAACAGTGAAGGCTCTAGGAGGAAGAAAGGCCATCTCAAATTACACTTCAAGTCCGTTCTTTAGCTGTGGTTATTTCAAATTTCAGAACAAATTGTAATAACATATTGGAACTGAGCTACAGTAGATGCCCCTAGCAGCTCATTTGTCTGAGTTGAGATGAGTTTTGACAGCTTCAAGGGTACTTTTTCTTGTACCGCATTGTGTCATGATGTGGTATATATAGAATCATGCACCGCTCAGGATTAAGCCATGAATAGACTTGATATACCATTTGTAATGCATCTTAAGTTGGAACCACCTACTAATCCCTGTACTTTATGTTTTTACTTGACAGTCTCCTCAACAACAATCATATACGAAGGATTCCCAGGGGAGCGTTTGAAGACCTGGAAAACCTCAAATATCTGTAAGTTGGTCTCTTGTCTTGGCTGCATTTCGGTTTTTTTAACCATCTGGAGGTCAAGGGGTTGATTTCTTTTTTTTAGACAATGCGGCGTCATCTCTGAATCTTGACAGACTCAGTAGGCAGAAGGTCACCGTTGAACGCTTGAAGTGGTTCACCCCCTTTTTTTTGCCAGACAGAGATAAAGCTCATGTCTCAGACTCGTGTCTCGGAGGAACCAATGCATGCATGGCATGCGCTCTCTAGGCCAACGGCCAGAGAGAGAGAGCGCCCTTCCTCTGCACAACGAGTCACTCTAACCAGACACTAACTCTCTAGGCCAACGGCAAGAGAGAGAGCTCCCTTCCTCTGTGCACAACGAGTCACTCTAACCAGACACTAACTCTCTAGGCCAACGGCCAGAGAGAGAGCTCCGTTCCTCTGTGCACAACGAGTCACTCTAACCAGACACTAACTAGACCTCTCTAGGCCAACGGCCAGAGAGAGAGCTCCCTTCCTCTGTGCACAACGAGTCACTCTAACCAGACACTAACTGGACCTCAGGGGGTGGGGGTTGGGGGAGTGATTCAGTCAGACAAAGTGTTATCGCAGCAGTTCAGGTGGAAGAAACGGAGCATCGGTGAAAAGACACTCTTTTTGTCTGATCCTCTGTACTTATCTGTCTGGGATGTGTGGATCTGGTGGCGGGATGGGGGAACAGATGTGTGTTTGTGTGTGTGTGTGTGTGGGGGGGGGGGGGGGGGGGGGGGGGGGGGGTTGGGGGTGGCGTGTGTGTGTGTGTGTGTGTGTGTGTGTGTGTGTGTGTGTGTGTGTGTGTGTGTGTGTGTGTGTGTGTGTGTGTGTGTGTGTGTGTGTGTGTGTGTGTGTGTGTGTGTGTGTGTGTGTGTGTGTGTGTGTGTGTGTGTGTGTGTCATGATGTGTGTGTAGCCTGAGGTGTTCTGTCTGTGGCCCTGGTAGGTAGTTTCCTCGCTTTGTTAGTCATGGCCATTACAGATCCCGCTGGCCTCAGTTGTGGTGAGCGCACTGTCTGTGTTTACATTCACCTATGGTAAGAATCTCTAAAATGTCTACTCAGCGGTGTCTCCCCTCCACCTCCGTAGTCTGATTCCCCTCCCCCACCCCACCCCCCCTCCATGTTCCATGAATTAAGCTCACCCCCCCACCCCACACCCTGAGGTCAGAGAATTTATTAGGTCCTCTCGGGTTTGCTTTCTTTTTTCTTTTTAGCATTCTTTATTGACTGTTTATTGTTTTGTCTGTATCGGGGGTGGGGGTTTAAACATCAAAAGGGTACATTCTTTCATGGCTCTTGTCTGATGGAACAGCGATAATACTGCTATACATTAGTTCTGCCTGATGTCTGACGCAGGATTAACTTCTGTTCCTCTGAGTCGGACGCAGAATAACACACCTGGCCTAACGTTGCAGCGCGTCGTTACTTCTGACACCAACTTGTCAATTACGGGGACCGGGTCTATTGGTTCACCATGAGAGGGGGAGAGTGGCAGGGATATGTCATCCACACACACACACACACACACACACACACACACACACACACACACACACACACACACACACACACACACACACACACACACACACACACACGGGCGTGCACACATTTTGTTCAGGTTTTGTTTCCCGCACAATGTCCCACCTCTCCACACGCTGTAATTGAAGCGTGGGCGAGTTTTGATTATAGGGCCACCTCTCCCTTAAAAGCAGAGTTAATCTGAGGCCAGCAACACTGCCCAGCCCTTGTGATTAGTGCAAGACCCCCCCCCCCCCCCACACACACACACACACACACACACACACACACACACACACACCTCCCCTTACCACCACCATCATCAGCAACACCACCACCACAGCCGCTTCTCACACACCCAACTTCTCCCCTCCCTTGGTGGATGGATGGTAATATCCCCCAGTACCTGACCTGTTGCCCACCCTCCCAAGTTCTTTCATGTCCTCTGACGGTGGCCGGCGGTGTGCGGAAGTCTTTCAGAAACCCCCCTCCCCAATAAAAAGGTCAGAACGCGGTCAAAGACTTTCAAGCTAGCCTTGGGTTTCAAATCCATCCTGAACCCTCCCGAATCTTGTCTGTTTTATATAATAGTTTTTTTTTTCTTTGCATACATGTACTATGGCTAATGGTGATTAGGCGTGTTGCATGTTTTTTATTCAAGGAACACGGAGGTTCTGTATTAGATGTTATCAAAGTAGGTCAACCTTAAATTATTATTATAATTCTTTACAGAATTTGAGCTAGTTGTCTTGGATGGTGTATGGAGTTTCCGCCGAGCACAGACCCTCTTTCTCGTAATTGGATTAGGTAATGAAGGTCAGTCGGGGAGTATTCTTCTGGGTGCCGTTCAAGAATGCAGCAGCAGGCATGAAGGAAGAAGAGTTGTTTCCTCTCATGTGGGTTTTTGACGGCATATCATTTCTGGTTAGCGGTGGGTCAGTTAAGTTCTCACTGGGCTGTGTTCGACGAGAAGGAAGCCACAGAAGGTTTTTAGGTTATAGAAGCAAAGCCCCTCAAGTTGTTATCCCTAGAGAGGTTCAACCCCACTGCTTCCCAATCCGGTTTCCCACGCAGACTCCCATGAACACGCACGTAAACGCACACATACAGTACAGGCTCGCACGCACGCACGCACACGCACTCATGCACGCACACACAAACATGGCTGCCGGTCATTAGGCTCCTGTAATCCGGTTCCCTAAAATGAAGCCAAGCATTCAGTCAGTCACCGTCCTAGGCTACGGTATGCACACAGTACTCTGCCCCCGTTTCATCCTCCAGTTGTTTTCAATACAATTGAATTTACGATTACAATTCAGGCATTTAGCGGACCCTTTTTAGAGCGAGAGTAAGCAGAGTACGGCTAAGCATGAACCCTAGTCACCAATGACAAGGTAGATCAGTCACACAAGCAGAGTGCAAAGGAACCTACAGTATGTAGTGACTCAAACAGTGAACAACCTAAATACACAACGAATCAAACTACGAAACAGTGTAACTGCCATGACCAAATCAGCTAAAAGTAACTTCATTAATGATAAAGCTGAGGAAAACAAAAACAATCCTCATGAGCTCTGGAAGCTACTAAACAATCAACTAAGCTATGGTCAGAAACTAAAAACCAGATTTTCGAACATAAACATCAAATCTGACAACACTCTCATCACTGACAACCTTGATGTGGCCAACTACTTGAATATCTTCTTTACAAACATATCAACAACTCTGGTTAACAAACTGCCCTCCCACTCTGGGCTCTTTGGTGTAGAGCACATTACAACCTTCTACAAAAACCTAGGTGTTTGTAAAGACGATTTTAAACTAGTTATGGTAACAACTGATGAGGTAATAAAGAAACTGAGTGCCCTCCAACCCCACAAGGCCACAGGACATGACAACATTCCCTCCAAATTTCTCAGAGACTCAGCCATCTCTATAGCTCCAATCATCACCCACATAGTAAACCTCTCCATCAAACAGGGACAGGTCCCCCAAGATTTCAAACTGGCCAAAGTAACCCCCTTGCACAAGAAAGGGAGTAAATTAGACCCCGGCAACTACCGCCCTATTTCTATTCTTAGTTCCATCTCGAAAGTGATGGAAAAAATAGTCTATGAACAGGTTGAAAAGTATCTTGCCACTAATAAATTATTGTACGAGTTCCAATCTGGCTTCAGAACATCCCACTCCACTGACACATGCCTCCTCTATTTGAGCGACCACATCAAACAAGAGGTGGACGCTGGCAAATACTGCGGCATGGTCATGCTGGACCTCCAAAAGGCTTTTGACACCGTGAACCACTCCATACTGGTTAACAAGCTAAAAGCAATTGGTTTCGATAGCACATCAGTGAGCTGGATGCAATCCTACCTGGAGGGGAGAGAACAGATGGTGGAAGTGAACGGAACACTGTCCCCCCCCCTCCCAGTGAGCTGTGGCGTTCCACAAGGAAGCATACTAGGGCCTCTACTGTTCCTAATATATGTAAACGACATGACTTCAGCCTGTGACTGCAACTTGTTCCTGTTCGCAGATGACTCAGCACTGCTGGTCTCGGACAGGGACAAACTGCAGGTTGAAAATGCCCTCAGCTCTGAACTCGGTAGAATCTGCACCTGGCTCGCTGATAACAAACTATCTTTACACCTGGGAAAAACTGAATCCATTCTCTTTGGCTCTATTAGTAATCTCAGCAAGGCAAATGGCTTCTTGGTTAGAGTGGGTGACAATGTTATCACACGTAAAGATGAAATTACCTACCTAGGTTCCATCCTGGAGGCTAATCTTTCCGGTGATAAAATGGCCACCAACGTAATCAAAAAAGTCAACCATAGAACAAGATTCCTCTACAGGATCTCCTCACTGGTCAACAAAAACACCTTGAAGACCTTAACAGGAGCCCTTGTACAGGGTTTCTTTGACTATGCATGCACCTCCTGGTACCACAGCACCTCAAAGGCCCTTAAAACCAGGCTCCAGACTTCCCAAAACAAACTGGTCAGGCTCCTACTTGATCTAGCCCCCCGAACCCACCTCACCCCTGCCCACTTCGACAGGCTGGAATGGCTTAGGGTCGACGACAGAGTACAGCATCTTGCAATGGGTCTGGTCCACAAGATTCGATACACCACCAAGATACCCATGTACCTGTCTAGATACTTCCTTAATGTTAACGAAGTCCACACCCACAACACCAGAGGGAGTGCAACGAACCATGTACAACCCAGATTCGGCACAAACAAGGGACTAAATTCTTTTCGCTCCTATGCCACTAAAATGTGGAACGCCCTACCAACTGTCATTAAGACATGCGAATCCCTTGACTCTTTCAAAACCGCTCTCAAAGGGCACCTACGGACGGCTGCAATTCGAAACTGGCCCCTGTAAAATCGGAATCCCTCAAACACGAACGCAATGACAACACAAGAGACGGTCGCGGCCACACAGCCAACTCAAGGTATGGCCACTGAGCCAACTTGGGGACCCAACGCAAGGACAACACAAGAGATGGTCACGGCCACACAGCCAACTCAAGGTACGGCCACGGAGCCGACTTGGGGACCCAACGCAGCTCCTCCAAGGAAAACAAACAATTTAACGGAGCTGAACGTGAATCCCCCCCCCCCGCCCCCCCCTTTTTTTCCCCTCACTGTATATTTTTCTTTTCCCTTTTTACCTCCTTTTTGATGAATTCTTTTTTGATGAATTCCTGTTCTGTCTATAGAAGTGTCTATTTGTACGTCTCTAAATGTTTTGATGATTTGAACATGGTGGACCCTGTTGGAAACAAGTGTAATGCTTAATTGGGTCGTCCACTCACAGTTAACAGCCTTTGTATTGAGTTTGTGCTTGAAATGTACTGTAATTCTGCAAACTGTTAATAAATTCTTCAATCAATCAATCAAAAAGAAAGTAGCATAGCAGGTAACTAATGAATCTAGCATCTGTCCAAACTCTCTAATGGCATTCATCAACCATTTCACATCAGACTATTGCTTCACTTTTGCTGCAGTTTTGCCCTGTATGGAGTTATAGGAAGAAAAAAAAATTAACGTTTTGTCGTGGGTGAAAAATGCATACATGTGTGTTGCTATAAGTGTAGATTCAATAAATTGTCCAAGGATGTCTGTGCCTTTAACACAGCTTTCACCGTGACTTTTCTATCGCGTTAAGTATGACTGAAAGCATTTTTAGTCGCCATTCATCCACTCTCTGGATAACACTTGACAGACGCATATTATGAGTTGGCGAATGCAATAGCATGCGCCGATAAAATGAAGGAGGAAAAAAAAGGAGTGCAGTGTTTATCTTTCCGTCCTTTGCGTCACATCTGCCGAGGGGAGATCCGTATCGCTCGTCAAGACGATAAAGAGCGGGATGGTAAAAAGAAAACAGGGGGGAGTTAGGAGATGAAAGGACTGATGGCCATAAGCCCGTTGCTTTTCTAGTGTCACGTTTCTCCATCGTGTATGAGGGAGGGAAAACATGCACGAGTCAATGGTGTTTGTCTTTCAACGTAGTGAAATACCTCCACGATTCCATACAGGCCTCATGCCCGATTTCTATACAGTTGTGTGCGCCGGCAGGTCGCGCACAGAAAATAGCCGATCAACAAGCTTGCGACGCAATGCACTGCTGCGCATTGTGAGCTTTTTTTCTGTGAGCGACACCGGCACGCGGCTAATAAAAAAGCACCCTTCATAATATGACTTAAGTCTGTTGCATGTTCAAATGTGGAAGTCACTGAGAAAAGATGAGAGCCCTGAAGCAAAGAAAACATGCTCTGTCATGTCTTTTCACGATCTTTCACTTTTGTAGCGGCATTTCTTTTTATGCCGTTTGTCCAACTATGAGCTGACTTTTTCTTTTTTTTCTTTTTGACACACAGACCATATTAACTGCCATGTGTGAATATGTTTTGAAGTGTGAGTGACTGCTTTTGTTTTTCTGAACTATGTAGGTAGGCCACTATAGGCCTATACCTCTATACCTATCAGTTCCCTCCTGTTAGTCTAAACGTTGTCTAAATAATAATTCCAATTTGCAGCTTGATTCTCTGCACTGATATCAAACGTTAACCTGAGTGAGAGTCAAGTCAGTTTACTAATTATTTCTGACCTAATTGGTTGTAATGAACTTACAAAGTTGTAGCTGTTATGGACTTAATTGCAATGCACTGTTTACACTACATAGCTCCTATAGCCACGCTTTCTCTACATGTGGGAATCTTGGGCTTGGTGCAGTTTTATACTATCACTGACTTCAAAAAGGGGGTAAAGTTGACCACACTCTGTATCAGACATTGGCTATTATCAAGGGGCAGTTGGATAAGATAAATTAGCAGCTTTATGTCTTTATGAGGGCATTTATTTCCTAACCTCACCAGCTCAGTGAGAGAGTGTCCGCCATGGGACTAGGAGTTCTGGGTTCGATCCCCTGGGCGGGTCATACCAAAGACTATGAAAATGGGACCCTGTGCCTCCCTGCTTGGCACTCAGCATCACGGGTTGGATTGGGGATAAGTCCCTGTGACATACTAGTGTCATGTCCAGGGGGTGTACTTGTACATCAAGCTGCCTCACGCTACAGAAACAGGAGATACTGTAGGCTCGGTGACATGGCTCGGCATGGCTTACTTAGGCTAGTTTATACTAGTTCTTTCTGAACCTTATAAAAAGGTTGGTGCGCAACGGCATGCCATGCGATAGTCACCCAGCCATCACAAACGGTTTAAGTAGATTCACCTAAGCATTGAAAGTAATTATCAGTGCTCAGTCTGGGCAAACATGGGGGTTTTGTATAATATAACCAGTATAATCACACACAGCTTTCAGAACTGAGCTGATCCATTGTCCATAGCTCAGAGGTTACCCTTTTCACTGTGGATTTGTGCTATGTATGTGGAGTTGGGTGATGGATTGCACTTCACTGTCAGGTGAAAAGAAGCAGCTGGTAGCCTCCATGTGTACTGGAGGAGACATGTGGTTGCCTATGCCCTCCCCAGGCTAGCGGTGGGGGTTAGCGTTAGCAGTAACGGCGACCACAGTACACACACATGGAGCGAGTTGGTGATGCTAACGGCGGGGGTTAGCAGTAACAGCGACCACAGTACACACACGTGGAGCGAGTTGGTGATGACGAAAGATTGGGGAGTAAATAGGAACGGAATACTGTCATTCATTACGGCAGTGGTTCTCAAAGTGGGGTGCGGGGACCACCAGTGATGTTTTATAAAACTGTACCAGAGAATTTCACTCACCTCACTCACTCACTCACTCACTCACTCACTCACTCTACGCACGCACTCACTCACTCACTCACTCACTCACTCACTCACTCACTCACTCACTCACTCACTCTACGCACTCACTCACTCACTCACTCACTCACTCACTCACTCACTCACTCTACGCACTCACTCACTCACTCACTCACTCACTCACTCACTCACTCACTTTACGCACTCACTCACTCACATGCACACACGCAACAATGCCTATAGTGACCCAGGGATTAATTTGAAATATCAGCATTGTGTAACTACCGTAAATGTCTAATTTATAGCACAGTGTGCACACATGCATGTTCTGAAAAGCCAAAATCCTACTCATTGAATCTTGCCATATTTTGATTCCTCCATGTAACCAGCGAGAATAAAGATGATTTTGTGTGTGTGTGTGTGTGTGTGTGTGTGTGTGTGTGTGTGTGTGTGTGTGTGTGTGTGTGTGTGTGTGTGTGTGTGTGTGTGTGTGTGTGTGTGTGTGTGTGTGTGTGTGTGTGTGTGTGTTACTAATGTTACTGATTATCTCTCCTTTCAGCTATTTGTACAAGAATGAAATCCAATCAATTGACAGACAAGCGTTTAAGGGGCTTGTCTCTCTTGAGCAACTGTAAGTGACCAACCTCCTCGATCTCCTCTTCCTCCTCCCCCCTGCCCCCCCACTCCTGCTCTTCCTCCTACGTACCGTATCGTCTTAATCTGTCACAACCACCCCCCCCCCACCCCACACCCCCAACTTGAAGGACTTCAAAAAGGATCCATGATGCCTGAAAACGTCTGCAATCGTCATAAGTGATTTATAAGCTACTTTTATGAACGCTTTATGAATGCCCCGTTTGTCACATTGTCTCTGTCGGGTGGAAACCTCACATGTCCATAATTGTTTCTTTTCCAGATTAAAAAAAACTAAACAAAAACGGCAAAAGTAGTATCGGATCTAAAACGTCTCTTTGCTTGTGGATCTGCTGCTTTTGATGCTTTTGTGTGACGCTGTAGTGTGCTCACATTGGGCGTTAATTTTACGAAAAAACACAAAGTTTGAAAATGGAGATACAGTTGGGTGCCACCGATATTGTCCCTTATCATTTGACCCATTTAGGCCTGACCTCAAAATTTAAAAAAATCCTTCTAAATCCTCCAGTTTTCTTTAATAAATATTTTCACGATTTTTCAAAAATAGCAGACCTACAAGCTCGTAGCGCTATGAGCTTGTAGATCTGCTATTTTTCAATAGCTAAATTATAACATAATGTTTAAAACACCAAAAGGGGTTCCCGCCCAAAATGGGTTAACTGTCCTTTTGCGCAGATCACGCAAACCTCAGCAAAAAGAAAAGGACAATATCGGTGGCCTCCAACTGTAGGAGGTAAAGTATATTCACACGGCGGCAGTTTTGCTTTTATGTTAAACGCGGTGCACGGTGAGCAAAATTGCTGCCTAGTGAATATCGTCGCTCTCAGGCGGAAACCTTGTATCTTTTTTTCCCACTAAATTAATGCCCTACTTTGTCATACTAGAGACAACAGTGTCGCACAAAAAATGCAAAAATAACCGATCTGCAAGCTCACAACGCTTTGCTTTGTAGATCGGCTATTTATTTTTAAATAAAGTGAAAGTGGTTAAGTCTCTGAACAAATTAAAATAATTGAGAGCTTAAGTTGTGACTATTAACTACACTGGATCCAGTGGACAAGACGACCAGTAATCTTTTCCATTCCCTGAAAAATGAACAGTTTTGGACATGCGAGGTTTCCACCTCAGTGACATGTCTTTGTGGGCCTTACGGCGGGTATCATGTTCGACTCCAACGCTACCCCCCCTACTACCCCGCCCGTGCGCCAAACCCCCCCTTCCCACCGCCACCCATGCATGCCGTGTGTTCACCCACCCTTGTTATGCCGCGCTGACCGCCCTTGACCTGCCCCCCCTCCCCCTTTGCATGAGTCGTATGTCTAGTCGCCACAGCGACAGATGTGCACTTCCCCCCCACACACTTGTTTTGGAAGTTGCAGGCAGCATGCGATGACCTCTAGCCCCCCCCACCCCCCTGTGAGAGAGTCCAAACTGTAAGCCCCGGGGCTTTTCTCCCGTGCTAAAGTTGGAAGTGCAGCCCCCTTTGCTTCTTTCACTGCCGAGCTTTGATTTTGCACTGCGTCGCTTCTGCTGTTGTGAAGAAGGCCGCCATTCGCCTCGCCTGCTTGCCCTCCTTATTAGCTCTGAGAGCTTGTACTGTGCAAAGTCTACTCTAATGTTGTCTTCATTGAACCATATCAGTCTACTCTAATGTTGTCTTCATTGAACCATATCCTTCCATGCATTTCTTTACATAGTTTTTTTATACTGTCCTACTGTAAATCCACGATTTCAAGCTATGAACTGTGATCTACAGAATGATAACTGAATGCTGATCCTTACAAGACATCCAGGATTTCTGTACTGATCGTGGATCAGAAGTAGCCATAGCCACAGACACAGTAGCTCATTGATTCAGTCCAAGATGTGGCTCCGTAAGCCAATGTGCGGTCGCCAACAAATGTGGTTTACGTGCAGCTCCTCCAAAAAAGAAACTCGCTTAACCTCGGGGCGGCATTGCGACGCATTGTGCCTCGCTGCAACCGCATCAACGGAGAACAAATGGCTAATTCACCGAGCAAAAACCAATTCCAACTCCAGGCTCCATGCCGTGCAGCTGTTTTGAGTTTTTGCTACAGTAATGAAGGGTTTTATATGCGGGTGACAAGTTCTGAGCGCAGCTTGCATTCGCTTTAATGTTCCCCCAATATCTTCACTGGGCCTCCAGCTGCCAAACCTTCAGGTCACTTTTTTATTTTATTTTTTTGTGGGGGAATAACTGGATTGACATCGTATCTAAGATGTCTAATACAGTATGTGCGTATGAATTCCCCTTGCCTCCCCGCCTTTCAGCCGTTTTACTGACCAACTGGTGGGATAGCCGTTAAGCATTTAAAGATAACACAGAGTGACTTGTGGATATATAATAAAAAATCGTAAAGACGAATGCATGGAGAAAGTTAAAGATTTCGGACCCACTTCAGAACACTACAGAACAATAACAGATGTGTTCCATTTCATCTCAGTGCTATATGATACTCGGAAGATCAATTTGGGGACGTGTGTGTGTGCGTTCGTTTTGGAAGTACAATTAAATGACTGAGCTGGGAGTCCCATTCGTCCTGGATGGGAATCAAGAGGAGTATGAAGCAAGTTCACAGTTGGCACTGACACCTTCATACTGTATCCCCCCCCCCCCCCCCCCCTCCCTTCCCTACATTCTAACTAATTGCTCTTGAGAGCGGGGGTGTGTTGTGTTGCCCTCTGACCCTGCTAGAGCATGCATTACAGCCAGGACATGCAGGCTGGCCCTGCTAGAGCATGCATTACAGCCAGGACATGCAGGCTGCCCCAAAGCATGACACAGTTGTCTCAAAGCATGAGATTCTGTTTTGAGAAAAAAAAGAGAGAAAAAAAGAAGAAAGGAGACAAGAAACACGATGCTCGTTGAATGCAGAAATAGAATCCTTCCAAAAGAATAGCTCTATAGTCTGAAACACATTGCCTTGTGTTGTGTGTTGAAAGCCTGCCTGTGTGCCTTGCTTTGTATTTTAAACTGATCACTACCTGATGGCACCATTCAATGTTTTAAATGCATACAAGGAGGACAGTGTCCTGTTCTATATTTCTGTCATATACTGTTGGGCCAATTAGGAAGCCCTTCCCCCATCTGTTCTTTGTTGCTGCATTTGTTTTAAAGACATGTGGAAAAGTATTGTAAGTAAGGGAAAAGTATTGTAAGTAAGTCATGTTTGCAAGAGTTTAAAGACTACATTTAAAGACATATTTGGTTGAACATATTATGTCAAATACTATGGCAAAATGACGTATTTTCAACTGAATTGTGTTTGGGTTATCAGTGCTGCTAAAATGTGCTTACACTAATAGTTGCTTTCCCTGTCTAAACCAGCACACACCCAACTGACCCCAAACAGTTACCTTATAGCCGTCAGTTGGAGTTCATTTCCCTAAAACCTTTTATTTGTTGCCATAAGAGATCTGATTTATGTTTTCTCAGCTCAAAGGCTTTCGAGGGCATAAATCATGTTTGCATTCCGCAAGACTAGTGTACAGACTTTTCTCCGCCGGGGCGATTCAGTCGTTAAAAGGTTGGCCTTTGGGCTGTAGAATTTCAGGCTCCGTATATATCAACTAGTCCTATCTCGGAATTATCATTTAATTCTGAGGAGATCTAGCCTGGCTCCAGCCCCTGAATCGCTAGCCACGCCCATTAAAAAAATATATTCAGGCGATTCAGGAATGGATAATAATGGAGTGAAACGAAATGAAAATTCAGGCTGAGTGTCAGGCTAGAGGAGATCTGCTGTTCAGCAAAAAAAAAGTGCACCGGGTAATGGACAAGTGAACGGGTCTGTGGGAAGAACCCGCAGAATTATTATTCACCGCTTATGGTCAAACCATAAGCGGTGAATATTCCAAACACAGGAGCTAGGAAACTGTATACTGTATATCGTTGCTGTCGGGTAGAAACCTCGTATCTCCATATTTCAACTTATGTTTTTTTTAAACCCCGTAAATGAATGCCCTACTTCATCATACAAGAGTGTCGCGCAAAAGTACTGATAATAGCCGATCCACAAGCTCACAACGAGTCACGATGTGACACGCTGTGATCTTGTAGATGGCTATTATGGCTTGGCTATTTTCACTATTTTAATTAACAACATAATGATAACAAAAAAAAGGTAAAGGTTTTGGACATACAAGGTTTCCACCCAACGGAGACGACATGTAACTGCAACTGATTCCAGGTTTTGCTGTGCTGTGTTGATGATCTGTTCTCCTTCAGGTACCTGCACTTCAACAATATAGAGTCCTTAGAGCCTGAATCCTTCACTCACCTCCCAAAACTGGAGCGCCTGTAAGTTCATCTTCTCTTGCGTTTTACACTTTCATTTCACACACACACACACACACATTAAGGGGCCATGTCCACCAAGATTGGCTGCAATCGCCGTGTTTTTGGAAATGCCAGCAGTGTGGCGTGGCGCTGAACATTACTTTATTACGCTGGGGCGTTCGCATGTGGTGTTTTCATCTCTCAAAGCTGCTTGAAGCTTGAGCTGAAATATTTTCAAGTTGGGCGTTTGGAAGAGTTTTTTTAGGTGATTGCTTAGGCGTTTACAGCCAGGGCAGGGCGGGAGGGGAAGCCTCGGTGGACATGGCCCCGTACACAATACCTTGAGCCAAACGTACAAGCGTTGCATTTTACGTACAAGCAAAATGTTCTCCTGTATGCTGGTGTGTTATAGTATAGGTCCTGCCTACAGCCGCATTGTTGTTGGAGTCCACAAAGTAGCACATTGCAGAGAAAACAGGATTTAAAAGAAATACACTTCAGAAAGTACTGTGGGATCTAATTAAGCACTTGACGATTGTCAGTGACGCTATTCTGGTCATGTCATACACATTCTGCAAAGATAGCAGCGCTACAAGCTCACAGTAATGAGCTTCTAGATCGGCTATTGTCGCCGAATAGATGTGGTGTAGAGGGGGACAATTAGGGGGCCTATTCTTGTCTGCTTCTCTAATTTGACTGCTGTGCCCTTTCGGGAAAAACACATTGCACTGGGACAATTGGTCCGAGAGACCGGGGGAGCTGAATGAGCTCACATTACGGGCAAGTCAAACAGCAGTGTCCTGAGTGGACCCGCTGCTCTCATCAGAACCATGCAGTGAGCTAATTGGATTGGTATTTGCAAAGTGGAATTCCTCACAAATGAGTAAATGACCAACTAAGGTGTTTTCAGAAGCATTAATCAGTGATTGCATATCGCCGCCGTCGAGCAGAAACCTCTTATCTCAAAATGTCAATGTTTTTTTTATATAATATTATTTCTTTATTTTTATAACGCAAGAGTTCAAAACGCGCCACGATGCAACACGTTTTGAGCTCGTAGATCTGCTATATTTTGCTATTTTCTGAATTTGAATTCTGAACAGTTTTGGACATAAACATAATGAGGTTTCGACCCAACAGTGAGGATATGTTGAATCAAGGAGAAATCCATTCATGAACAAATGCTGTGTTTTTTTTGTTTTTTTTCCTTTTTTACACACAAATGACAATACAAATATACAAAAAAACAACAACAATGAACAGTACAGGACAATTACTGATATAAGTAAAGCAAAACAACAATAACCAAAAACAACAACAAAACAAAACAAAAACAACAACAACAGCACTACTCCTCTTCAGCTCCATCCATTAAATGTGACAAATTATTGTTCTTTATGTATCTTATAAAACGGCCCCACACCTCCTGAAAATTCTCTGTGTTAAACCCCAGCTGCGTGCTCTTTTGCTCGTGCTATGTGCACGAGCAAAACCTCTCGCCTGGCGTTTCCAGCTTTGGCCAGTAGGGTTGGGTGGCTTCAACGTTTCCCAGCCGTTCTGGGTCTCAGCCCTGGTAATAATCAACTGCTGCAGAGAGCTGTTGACTGTAATGGCATACTTCCTAGCCCTGCTCGTAACCCCACCACGCTGCCTGTAATCTGTGAACTCGACAGCGCAGATGTACCGTCCGTCACCTCTCGCTTTTCACACTCCTAAGCAGATGTCGGAGCGTCGAAGAGCCCTGTTAAATTCCTGTTTCATTATCTCATGTTTACGGGCCATTGCCTGGAATCCCAGGCAGTGCACACACACACTCCCCCACCTCCCTCAAGAGAGGGGGAGGGGGTGTGGGGGTGGCGAGACACCTGCACACACCAGTGGGAAGGAATTCCCAGGTGCACACCCCTCTATAACTTTTGTTAGGGAAAGGGACCCATGGTAACGGACAAAAGCAGTGACTTTGTCTAGAGATGGTTGCCAAGAGGTTGTCTGGATATCAGCCCTGACGCCGGTGGACGTAGAAAGAGCTAGTCACACAGCTGTTTTTGATTTACGGCTAATTCTAATAAAAGTGAACGATTTCTGGGGGGAGCGGAGAGCTGTCGCGTTTGGGTGAATCTTTCCGTAAACAGGACTTTTTCATCTTGACGTCTGCTGCTTTTGATCAAATAAAGTCCGGGGTTATTTTCTTTTCAGGGGTTTTCAAGTGGAGCGTTGTTGATAGCGTGTCTGGGGAACCTAATCGTATTTCTCATCCAAAATGATGATGCTGTCAAGAAGCATGTCCTCAAAAGTATGTGAAAGAAAGAAAATAAATGGACACTATTATTAGCCTGGAGATCCAACATCAAAAAGTTTATTTAATCATTTAGACCGGGGACCACCAGTGGGCCTTGTGGGGGTTCCTGGTGGTCCCCATGCAGCTAAATGACAGAGTTTCATTTATACCAAGGACCACCAGTGGGCCTTGTGGGGGTTCCTGGTGGTCCCCAGCTAAATGACAGAGTTTAATTTAGACCAAGGACCACCAGTGGACCTTGTGGGGGTTCCTGCTGGTCCCCATGCAGCTAAATGACAGAGTTTAATTTAGACCAAGGACCACCAGTGGACCTTGTGGGGGTTCCTGGTGGTCCCCATGCAGCTAAATGACAGAGAGTTTCATTTATACCAAGGACCACCAGTGGACCTTGTGGGGGTTCATGCTGGTCCCCATGCAGCTAAATGACAGAGTTTCATTTAGACCGGGGACCACCAGTGGACCTTGTGGGGGTTCCTGCTGGTCCCCAGCTAAATGACAGAGTTTCATTTATACCGGGGACCACCAGTGGACCTTGTGGGGGTTATTAAAAAATAGCAGAAATACAAGCTCAAGCTCTGTGTTGCAAACTTGTACATTGTACATAGTTTTTCCAACATTTCTTAAACGTCTTAAACATTTTCAGATGGGGGGTCCGTGGGTCAAATTTGACATGAAAACGTCTGATTTAGAACAGGGGTTCCCAAACTTTTTTGGACCAGGTACCCATTTTGGGGTAGACATTTTTCCAGGTACCCCCTCATCTGAAGCGGCCGCAGAAACCTTTCAAGTGTCCTGAGTCTTTTTGTTGTTTCTGCAGCATGCGTCCTGCTGTTACTGTTTGGGGTCACGACAGGTTGACTGATGTTGTAGTTTTAGTAATCATGTCAGCTATTGGCCCAAAGCAAACATGGGAGAAACACAATGAACAACACAAAGAAATACGTTTATTGCGCAACTTGGCAGAAATGACCACGTAGATAAACATAATTTTAATGTTAAAAAAAGTTTAAAAAAATGAATAAATCTGGGAATTATTTCGGGTACCCCCTGGCTATGCGTCGCGTACCCCTAGGGGTCCGCGGACCCCACTTTGGGAACCGCTGATTTAGAAAGCATGTTGTACAATCGTGGTTAAGTGGAGTCAATGCTTTTGAAATGATGATCTCACTATCTCTCTCTCTGTCTCTCTCTCTCTCTCCCCCTCCATTGCCCTGACTCTGTAGGTTTTTGCACAATAACAGGATCACCCATCTGGTCCTGGGGACCTTCTCTCATCTACAGTCCATGAAGAGACTGTAAGTAAAAACAGGATGGCACTCCTAACAGCCTAACAGCAGCCATTAAGGGGGTAGACAGCAGGCGGTTCTGAATCGTCACCGCGTGAGAATGCCACATAACTGCACAACACTACACTGTTCTCACACTTGGTGCTGTCACGTGAACTTTAGCCTATTGTTGTTGTCCTTACTTCCTCATTAGATGACGTCACCGTGATAATGTTTTTGGACTCTGTTGCGGAGAAAAACCATTCGCTCCGCCTGGCTGTGCCCCATCTTACAAACGGAGCTGTTTTTCTTTTATTGCCATGTCACGGGCTGAAATTTGAATAGACTTTAACAGTCTGGCAGTGTATGGATCTGGCTCAGCTTCAGAACCCCCCCACCCCCAGTCCCGTCAACAGACGATGAAGAACAGTGGTTTTGGCCTGGTCCCGTTGTTTTCATCATACAAACTATACAGTGTAGCTTCCAGCCCCAGGCCCCCTGTAAGAACCCAGGCCAGGATGCTTCCAATGAGATGCATGACGGCACACTTCACTTCACTTCAGATTTGGAAGCTCGTCGCCACTATATCTGCTTTTTCGAGTGCACCGATCAGTTATGTTTCTATCAATGTGTCCGCGACAAAATTACGAATGCTTTTTCGTACCGGCGATCGTCAACTACCGCCGGTGGCGTCGCCGAAACACTCTCTCGTAACAAATGAAATATTCTCATATAATAGGCTTGTCGTGGATAATAGACACATTGTCGTACACTTAAAAGCTGGATCAGTAATAAGAGGACTGAGACAGAGTTCCCACAGCAGGAAGTAGAGTGTCCTCCAACACGCCCCCTGTGAGTGAGTTCTGATGTTGGGGCTAGACTAGGGGCAAAATATATCCAAACCGACTTTTAGAATGAATTACTGACCTAATTTGTTTATTCTTTTGTTGAATATCAACACAAAAGACTTCTAATAGATTTGTTATAATCGACTAATTCGATTGGTCTGATTATTATGTTAACCCTGGATTATACTTGCTTGTACAAAGGCGTCGTTAAAGAAATTGCGAAAATAAAAGACTACACTAGTAGGTAGAGCTTGTAGATCGGCCATTTTCAATATTTTCACACAAAGAAAGGGATGTTGTCGCTGCAAGGTGGAAACCTCATATGTCAAAAACTGTTACTTTTCAGGATTCAAATTAAAAAATGGCAAAAGTAGCAGATCTACAATCTCGAAACTAGTATATCTGCTACTTTTGATATGTTTGTGTGATTTCCACTGCAGCTCTCCCGCCCCTTCAGCCCCTCTGTCTGTCTGTCTGTCTGTCTGTCTGTCTGTCTGTCTGTCTGTCGGTCGGTCTGTCTGTGGCTCCCGCATGTTTATGTCATTGTGATCACGGTGTCTCTTTAGGGCTGTGTCGCTGTGATATATGACGGGCGAGTGTCTACAATTAACACATTAAGACCTGAGGCTGATAAAAAAAGAAGAAGAAGAATATCAGTGGTGCTCAAGCTATTAGACCCCCCCCAAGACAACATGACACGGATGCTTTCCCGGTCTTAATAGGTTAAAGCGGGTCTGTCTTTCCTCCCAACATACTGTATATACTGTAAACCCACGTGTGTGATTCTTTTTGCCTGGTGTTTGTTTGCGTTCAGGCGCCTGGACTCCACTACATGTGTGTGTGTGTGCGCGTGTGTCTGTGCGTGCGCGTGCAGGCGTCTGGACTCTAAACTGTGTGTGCGTGTGTGCAGGCGCCTGGACTCCAACACTCTGAACTGTGACTGTGAGCTGCTGTGGTTGGCCGACCTGCTGAAGCAGTACGCTGAGTCGGGCAACGCCCAGGCCGCCGCCACCTGCGACTACCCCGGACGCCTGCAGGGCCGCTCCGTGGCCACGCTCACCGCAGAGGAGCTCAACTGTGGTACGGTCTGAAAGAATATATATTCAACGGTTTTTGCACTACATTTTCACGGTTTTTCAAAAATAGCTGAAGTATAACATAATGCTTAAAACACCAAAAGGGTTGTTTTTCATGTGTTTAATATGAGGTGGCAGTACTTGATTAGACCCCTTGGTGTGGTTATGTGCAATGATGTCTTCCCTTTGTATTTAGGGTTTCTTCCTGGAGGCTGAAACCTTGACAGTCAAACGTGCCAATGAAAAAGACATCACAATATCATCCCCTCCCCTAACCCCTCCCCCTTTATCATACCATAACAGCTGTGGGTGCGGCGTCAGTTCAGGTGGATCACCACCCACCAAGCAAACCAGCCATACTTAATGAACTGGCGGGCGTGTCCACATAAAAACGACATTTTAACAAATCCTGTACACTTTTTTGAAAAATATTTAAAAAAAATAACATATAATAATACCTGGTAATCATGTTTTAGGGTGGGAAAATAAATCACAGCACTCTTTAAGAACAGGTTATAAATGATGATACAATTGGTACAGTATACACAGCTGTAGTCAAGTACATACTGTTTAGTTTAGTTTATTTGATCATCCTTCAGTTTCAAATACAATATTTACAACAATGAATGGAAGCTGTTACAAAACATGAATATGATCAAAAGGAGTAGGCAGAAGCTGAAAGCTTATAAATGCCTATCCTACTTACAACAGAACATAATTCGTAATACTCATAGTTAATCATCTGACTTATGATTCACAAAACATAAGTCAGATACGAGAATTCCACCCTACACCAAACCCACCCCCGTGTCACAGTAGAGATCCACCAGGATGAGTTACATACTGTAGCACTGTACCTAACCATTAGATTACACATTATTATTGTTATTATCCTCATTCACATTACCATCATTACCAATGATCATTATTGTTGTTACTGAGTAATGTCATTTTTGTTCTCAGTTTTAATATTAACATAATTACAATAATTTCAATTAATTATTACTAATGACAACGATAATGACTATCAATACTACCATCACTATCAATACCTGTGCAAAAATTATCAGTTGATCATACAATAACGTCATCATCCACAATATACTTAATTTCACTATGATATGCTGTATTTGGTTACTACTGTGTTTGACTTCCTCTGTTAGGCCATTCCAGATCTTAACCCCTCGGACAGAGATACACATACTCTTCCGAGTGGTCTTGGCACTGGATTGTTGGAAATTTAAGTCAAAGTACAACATCTCTGTTTGAAATGTAGCTGGAGTGAACGTCATCAGCTTGCAATATAAACAAAAACAAAACAGTACTCAAGGACATTTCCACCACCGGTAAAAGGTCACGTTCAGACACCTGGTGTAAAGGCGGACATGTTTGTATGCATGCGCGTAATCAACACATGTGGTGTAAAGGCGGACATGTTTGTATGCATGCGCGTAATCAACACACCTGGTGTAAAGGCGGACATGTTTGTATGCATGCGCGTAATCAACACACGTGGTGTAAAGGCGGACATGTTTGTATGCATGCGCGTAATCAACACACATGCAAAATATCCTCGTTTGCATCTGTTGTTCATCAGGCACCCAGCTGTTTGACCCACCCAGCTGGGCCTCTAGCCTGGCTTAAATGTCAGAGCTCTCTTACAGGGGCCTTCCATGTTCAATCTCAGACCACCAATCTCTCCAGCATCTGCTCGCTCCATTGGAGTGTGTGGTGCGGTGGCAGCGGGCGGGGGGGGGGGGGGCTTGTGTGTGTGGAGTCTGTGGACAAGAGAGCCCTCGAACCTATGTCATTTGCGGGGTTTGTATTGCAGTAAAGTTCCCTTGGATGAATTCTGGGTCATTTAAATTGAGATATTGCAACATTTTATTAAGGTGATTGTGTTTCTTGTGGTGCCTAGGGTCTGGAAAATTCAATCTGGAGAATACCCTCATCACGTGTTAGTCTTTTCCTCGAGTACAATATATAAGGGATGGAATAATGTTTATTTTCAAATTGGATTATTAGTTAGCGGGAGACTTGAGGAGGGACGAATTAGGGGCCTGTGGAGTGCAATTCACCTGGCAAAGGGAAGGGGAAGTCTACTTTGGCACAAATCAAATTGTCCCACAAGGTAACTATTGCCACAGTCAAATGGTCTCTAAGTGGTTAAGAAGCGATACGGTTCTCTCTCTAAGTCAACCTGGCTGATTTTCAGTCATTTCCTATAGCAGACTGTTGGCTCCCGTAGCAGTAAATCTAACCAGCTTAGTCCCTCTCCATTTTCCTCTGCTCCCACTGGAAGCCATTGTCTGGGCGGGCGGGCGGGCGGGCAGGCAGGCGGGCGGGCAGGCAGTGGTTGGCAGCTGACTGTAACCCAACCACACTTTAAACCTCAGCAGCTAATTTGACGGCCCCGACTTGCCCATTCTTGCTCAGTGCAACCCACCTCCCCACCACACACACACACACACACACACACACACACACACACACACACACACACACACACACACACACACACACACACTGTCTGCATAGCGAGGCACTAGAAGAATGTCTGCTTTAGAACATGATAGAAGCCTTTCCACTCCTCCCTCCCTCCCTCCCGCCTTCCATCCCTCTCTCTCATTTCCTCTCCCCTTTTTCCCCCCTTATAAACGGGGTGAAACGGTGCGCAGTGGTTCCGAGCAGCTGTCAAAACAGTGACACTCCATCGGGATGAAGTGCCATCTCCCCGGCGCGCCCACTGGCGTCCCGCAGGGCCCTCGCTCGCATCCTCATTGGCCTGCGAGCGGAGGCTGGGTCGACGCGATATTTTATTTATTTTACCCACAGCAATTGCCGCCCCTGCCGCTATAACGTGGACTAATGTGCCATTCACACAGTCTGGCGTTCCACGGGTTGGTTTGGTCGGGCTACTGCTGCTGCTCGCAAACGGTGCACAGATGTATGGTCCGTCGCTCCCCAGTGCATGGCTCATACGTTAGTACTAGAGAGAGAGAGAGAGAGAACCATTAGAGAGACTACTACAGGCAGTGGTGGAAGAAGTACTCACTTTCTTTTTTACTTAAGTAAAAGTAGCAATACTGCAATGTAGCAAAACTGCAATGTAGAGAGAGGTAAATGTCCGGAATTACAAATGTACTTGAGTAATAGTAAAAGTACAAAAAGTATTGGTATCAAAATGTATTTAAAGAAGCACAAGTAGAAAGTACTCATTATGCAGAATGTCCCTTTTCACAAGTTTTCAAATGTATAGAAATCTTTTGAACATAGCCGATTTACGAGCTCACAATGTGTCGCATTGCGACGTATTGTGAGCTTGTAGATCGGTTATGTTCAAATGGCCGGAATGCATAGGGCTGAAGTGGTTAATGTATGTTTTGTAACAGTGATCAAAATCCTGTCAAAAGTAACTAGTATAAGTCAAGTTTTCAAATAAATGTAGTGGAGTAAAAATATACTGTAGTAGAAGTAAAAGTATTGTAAATACTCAAGGAAAGTATAAAGTACAGTTAGTTTCCACCCCTGCATACAGGCTGCATTGAAATGTGTCTGCCACATGTACACTGGGTGGGGTAGAAGAGAGAGAGAGAGAGAGACTGTTGACAGTTGAGTGTGTGAGTTAATTGTCTCATCCCTAATTTACAATTAGTTGTATGACCTCGTGCAGTGCCAAAGAAATCATTTAGATTTCAACCAAACACTACAATAAATGTATCTTTTAGTCACGATGGCTGCAAATGGCGTGGCGGTAAAGGCCTTTACACACCAGGGATATGACGAGTAAAAAATATGATAATGCAGAACACTTGCCGGCGAATGGTTTGCGTCAAAAGCGTTCCATAGTCGATGCCTCATTCACACACTGGTTGATGCCTATAATTCGTGGCGCAAAAGCTCAACCTCAATGGGAATAAAAAAATTACGTCGCCATATTGCCTCGTAACATTTGCGTACTCATGATGACACAAACAATAGTCAGATTTATTTTTTAAAGATGGGAGTGCCGTGATCTTTGTATTTGTTCCAGTTTTTCATGCGTTTATGAGGTGACAGTACGTCAATAGACCCCTTGGTGTGGTTGTTATGTGCAATGATGTCTTCCCTTTGTATTTTTGGGTTTCTTCATGGAAGCTGAAACCTTGACAGTCAAAGGTGCCAATCAAAAAAACAGTGATATAGTGACATACCGTATGAGTGAAACCGCCTGGATGATTTGTTTATTTTTTAAGCACATGAGGTCTTATATGAGATCTAAAATCCCCATATGGGGATTACAATGCAAATAAAAAAGTACATGAACCTTGTGGACTTAGCGCCCTCTACCCATATTGATGTCAGACTTCGGTGCTCTATGCAGAATGTCCCATTTCAAGTTTTCAAACGCATACAAATCTATTGAAAATAGCAGATCTACAAGCTCACAAACCATTAAAAAATACTTTTGAGGTAGAATAGAATAGAATAGAACTTTATTGTCAAATCACATGAATTACAAGTAAAACAGTGGGTGAAAAGCATTGTAGTGCAGCTTGAAACAACAACAGCAGTTGAGAGTGCAAAAAAGTGCAAAAAACCTTAAGAACGTTTGATTAAAAACCTAACTCATATTAATAAATAGATAAAGATAAAACAACGACCTAAAAAAGAAAATCACGCCCGTATGAAGTGATGGGCGCTCTTATCATCATACATCATCACATTCCGTGCTCAGCCAATCAAATCATCACAAATGTGTGTCTTCACCTTTTTTGTCTTCAATGTTTGTGTATACACAAACACGTAAATCTGGGCATAGAAGGGGCTAGCGCCCCTCAAATGTGTGTTTTATTGTAAATGAACGCCCTACTTCATCACTCTACACTCTACAGCGTCACACAAAAGCATCAAAAGTAGCAGATCCACAAGCTCGGAATGCGTCGTTTTGCGCCGCGTTTTGAGCCATTTTTTGAGCCGCGTTTTGAGCTGCGTTTTGAGATTGTAGATCTGTTGCTATTGCTGTTTTTGAAGTTGAATCCTGAAAAGTAACAGTTTTGGACATGAGAGGTTTCCAGTCCGACAGAAGATATATGGTAGTTATCACCCAGCCACGTTCCATCCCAATGGGGTCAGTAGTGCACACGCGCGCGCACACACACACACACACACACACACACACACACACACACACACACACACACACACACACACACACACACACACACACACACACACACACACACACACTAACGATTTCCCACACGGGTGATTTGTGTGTGCAGGAGGAGCGCCCTCCTGTCCTAATCCAGGAGACCCCTAAATTGGCCCCATTTGGGGGGGGGGGGGGGGGGGGGGGGGGGGGCTTCCAGGACCTATATATATACAAGGGGTTAGCCTTTGAAGGATCACCGTGCCCTACAGCGCATAACTCTCCCTCTTGATTGTCAGGCGTACTGTGTGAGCTTGCAGATGTGTGAGCGTGTGTGTTCATGTGTGGCGGTGTGAGACGGATAATGGGGCTCAAGGGGACATTTCGTTTTGGTCGGTCCCGTATTTGGACAGAGATGTTAGTGTTAACACTTCAACTTCAGGCTGAGCTTTGTTTGTGCGCTTGTTTGGAGCATAGACTGCATACAAAATAAATGGACAAAGGGATGATGCTGTTTTCTATACAGACTGTAAATGAAGCCTTTTTTGCAGCGATTTCAAATCCGCCATCTTTCTATATGGCGGACTATTGGTTGGGCCCAGACAGCGGGGCAGGACTTCCTTCTTCTTCTTCTTTGTGGGTTTTATTCTTGCTCGAAACAACAAGAGCGAAGGGGGAGTCTATGGGGTGGGTCTTACTACAGAAATTCACGCCCACCAATTTACAGCTAAATGTGTCGGTATACAAAGACAACAATACTTTTGTTAACAACATCTTCAAACTCGAGGTAAATTTTATATTTATACTTGCCCTACATGTTAATGCTAGTAGCATCTCGTCACTATTTTCACGTAATACATTTTATTTGAACGTATTCACGTAATACATTTTATTTGTCAACATATTATTGTCAATTAATATCTTCCCGTAATCAAAGCAGCCTATGCTATAATAAATGTGCTCCTAGTTTTCAATACCCCCCAATTATCTGATTGTATTAGCCGGCGATAATCTCACGAATATTGCACAGGTATCCTACGGATAGCATGGGTTCTCAACGTCTCATCTAATCTATGTTGTGTTGCGTGTTCCTTCCACGCGCTACGACAAGAAGCGGCCTGCTCACTCCTCATGCATTGAAGGAAGCATGAGCTCAGTTCGGGGCTCTCCCCAGGTTGGCAGAGGGACAGTAGAGCCCAGGATTACAGTTTAGGCAATTGGCAGCGGGTGAAAAATGGGTTACAAAATCATGGGATTAAAAAGGACAAGAACAAAGACATACTGTGTAGTAGGGTGGCCTTCCTGTCCTCTCTCTACTCTCTAGGCATCAATAGTAAGTTATACTACGCGTGCAGTTTGTGAATGAAGCCGCACAAATCACAATGCCTTGTTCAGTGACCAAGCCGCAATACTGTAGTGGTTTGTGTGCTTGTCCTAGTGTGGTGACGCTTTTGCTCTTAAACCATTTAGGACAGGAACCCTTTTTGGGGAAGTTGTCGCTATGTACAGTAGGCCTACTGTATATAGCAACATCAAAACGTTTTTTTCAGAAAACTTCAGAAGGCAATTTTAGAATCGGCTAATAGAGCCTGAACACCAAGATCAAAGGTCATTTTCACATTTAAAATGTTATGAATGAAACCTTTTTCAATGTATTTGAGAGTTACCTCATGGAACTACAGTGATTCACCAGAGATTTGCAACTATGATGATCCAACTCTCACACTCTTCATTTCACCGGCAATTTCATGGGGTCATGCAAGAGCTGTGTGATACGTTTACTTTTGAGGAGGCCTTACTTGTCTCCTACTCAAAACTAAGTACGCACACACACACACACGCACACACACACACACACACACACAGTCTGAGAGAGAGGCCTAATAGTCTCCTCTATATAATAATGTACAGAGATCCTTGGCAGAGGGAAGCTGGTGTTGGCTTTAGTCTGCCGTCTGTCCTTGGCTGTCTGGCTGTCTTCCCAGGCATTATTATTACTTATCAGCAGCTAGCCCTGCACCCTGGGAGAGACTGGTCAGAGATGGCCTCTGGCTCTCTATGGGAGCCTTTGCGGGAGAGACACGCACAAAAAGAATGAACATCAGACCGACAGGCCCTCCTGTGCACCATATCATGACCTCTTAACGCCACCTTTGACCTGCACGGACGCTGCGTAATTACCTTTTCCTCTGCTTGCCCCGTCCCGGTATCTGTACATGTTGTTATACTGTAATTACATGTCGTTGCTGTCGGGCAGAAACCTCGTATCTCCATATTCTAACTTTTTTGTGTTTTTTCGTAAATCAACGGCCCTACTTGATCACACCTCAGCGTCACAGGAAAGCATCAAAAGTAACGGATCCGAAAGCCTGAAACACGGACGGGCGCGACGATCACAGCAGAGGATTCCAAATCAAACACTCATGTCACCCCTGCCGTCGACCTTATAACCCATTAAAATCGGGAAAGCATCCATGTGAAATATTAGATTTTTGCGTTGGCTATTACAAAATAGCAGATATACATCTGCTATTTTTGTTTTTTTGTTTATCTTGAAAGTGTGTGGGGGTCCTTGGCACAAAAAGTGTGAGAACTACAGATTTACAAGGCATTCGGCCTCAGGTCTTAACTCTTTGGCCGCCAATTATGTGATTGACGTGAATGACGTGATGTCTATTCCTGCCGTTGACATGATTGACGTGATTCGGGTTTTTTTTATTGATTCAGAATAGTCTCGCTAATATCTACTGAGTAGTAGCTAACCCGTCGCTAGGGAACACTTGCTTCCACTGTGGTCTGTCAATGTTTCCCCGCCGCCCCCACTTCCATTATACGCGCAATCGTTGGCCGCGTTTTATTTCGGAATTGAGGCTCAGATTGAGGTGATTGAACAGAGAACGTCGATGTTAGCGGCTCATTACTAAATCGTTGTTACCTCGCGGTTACAATATTGACGTTTCTGAAGACTTTTAAAGTGGTCCCATATCAATTTCGCTTCCTGTTTTTTGGGATGTGAATTTTGCCAGCCTTTTCTATGGCTGGCGGTGAGGGACATTAGACTGTTTTCCTCCATCGTTTCATCCTCGTGTCTCTCCCTGTCCTCCACCGTCCGTCTCATCCTTGTGTGTCTCTCTCCCTGCCCTCCAGAGGTGCCCAGGATCACGTCGCAGCCCCAGGACGTGGACGTGACGTCAGGGAACACCGTCTACTTCACCTGCAGGGCCGAGGGCAACCCCAAACCTCAGATCATCTGGCTCAGGAACAAGTAAGTAACCCCAAACCTCAGATCATCTGGCTCAGGAACAACTCCAACAAGTTAGTAACCCCAAACCTCAGATCATCTGGCTCAGGAACAACTCCAACAAGTTAGTAACCCCAAACCTCAGATCATCTGGCTCAGGAACAACTCCAACAAGTTAGTAACCCCAAACCTCAGATCATCTGGCTCAGGAACAAGTTAGTAACCCCAAACCTCAGATCATCTGGCTCAGGAACAAGTTACACACATTTCGCCATGCAGGACGGAAAGACCTCAGAGACTCATATTGATACATTGATTACATTGATACTTTATTAACAGTATTTTATAACAGTATATATAACAGTACAGAAGACATGTCTAGGTGCTCTTTTATGGCGGTTTCGAAGGAGAGTTGGGACTACGGAGTCACACTTTTTGATGGCTGCTGTTAGGGCATTCCACATTTTGTTGGCATAGTGAATTCATCCCGAATTCAGCCGAATGTGTGTGTGGGGTGGGGTGGGGGGGGTGGGGGGGGGGGGTGAGAGTGTTGTGTCAGCCTGTGGGCGTTTCTCAACGTTTTGAAGTACTTTGATCCGTAGCACATGGGCACTGTTCCCTTGAGTATGTTGAAAACCAGTCCCCCTTGCAAGTTGTTGTTCTCTGTCCTCAAGAGAAGACTATTTTTGGTTCAATGACCAGTATAATCCTCATGTTTGTGCATGACATAGAGGTGCTCCGATCCGTTTTTGTGGGACCCATCTCGATTATCGATTGTTTTTCTCACGATCAGCCTATAGAGGGTATGACATCATCATCATACCAGGAAGTTATGCGGAAATGCCTACTGAGTGGCAAAAAACTACTTTCTGGCCTTGACAGCCCATACATCCAAACAGAAAAGTCATATTTGATTGCATTAAATGACTTTAATCAACATTAAATTCACTTTGTCACTCACTTTGCCACTCGATTTGCCACTCGATCTGGCATTCACTTTATGCATAGGCATACCCTCTATACCGATACCGATCTTGTGCGTAAGGGGACAAATTTTATATTTCCAAAATTATTATGTCAAAACCCACGTCAAAACTGTTCCTGTGAGTGTGGGGAAGAAGGGGAGAATGTTTAGGCCTGTCATTAAGATGCAAAACAATATTATACTTCTATATCTGATTGACTTTTACACCAGTTAAATGGTATAAAAGATTGTTTTCTCCAGATCGGGTAAATTGCAGATCACCCATCGAGGCATTTGGAGTGAAAATCGTCAGCCGATCAGCGATTTACGATCGAAGCACCTCTAATGACAAACTGGACCATAGGACTCATTTTTGTAGAAGAGATTGTTTGTTTGCCGTTTATTCTGGTTCACATACCTTCTTCAGGTTATACCCTGATGATGTCTCAGTATTACGCCTAACATGATGGATACTTTGTTCCCAAAACATATTTTTCCACGTGTTGGGGAGTCCTTTCTTCCAAGACTAGATAGAGTCCTCATCGAATAAAGTTCTCAGTCGCCACGACTGATTTCAGTCATTCAGCATGTCTTCTATGGAAGCCTATCTACAAGCTTTATTGGTAGCTAGGCTTGTAGATAGACTCCCATAGAAGACATGCTGGCTTCTATGGAAGCTTATCTACAAGCCTATCTACAAGATAAAGAGATTAGATTAACAAAACATTTCTTCATGTCATGTGATTTTATTTAGCTTTTATCTCCGAGTCCTTGACATCAGTCTACTCTCAGCTGGGTTTAATTAACGACAAATCAAAATTGGGGGTCTCTGTGGATAGGGGAACATTTGGTGGACATTTTAAGAAAATGTGTGTTTTATTAGTAGGCCTATAACTCAGTGGTTCTCAACCAGTTGTCCGGGGACCATCTTGAAGAGGTTCCAGGTGGCCCCCAGCTAAATGATGGAAGAGACAGTTGGTAACCCTGATAGATATTTAACTCTTGAGAGTATAAAATGAAATGTGCGTGTGTGCGTGTGCGTGCGTGCGCGTGTGCGTGTGCGTGTGCGTGTGTGTGTGTGTGTGTGTGTGTGTGTGTGTGTGTGTGTGTGTGTGTGTGTGTGTGTGGCAATGCTCTGAACATGTCTCTTAATGTGTGTGTGTGTGTGTGTGTGTGTGTGTGTGTGTGTGTGTGTGTGTGTGTGTGTGTGTGTGTGTGTGTGTGTGTGTGTGTGTGTGTGTGTGTGTGTGTGTGTGTGTGTGTGTGTGTGTGTGTGCGCGCGCGTGTGCTCCTCCTGGCAGTAATGCTCTGAACATGCGGGACGACAGCCGTCTCAACCTGCTGGAGGATGGGACGCTGATGATCCAGGACACCCGGGAGACGGACGAGGGGGTCTACCAGTGCATGGCCAGGAATGTGGCCGGGGAGGTCAAGACCTCCGAGGTCACGCTCCGCTATTTTGGTGCACCCTGTAAGCAACTGCATGTATATATATGTGGGGTCATTCTACACAAATGTGCCACTTTGTGTCCCTCAGAACAAAATCATTTGGAAATGTGAAGAAAAAAAAATGACAAAATTATAAAAATCATAATTTAGTTTCCTTATGCGTCTCCAAATCTGAGGCCATGGTTCTCAGCAGGAAACCGGTGGATTGTGCAGTCCGGGTAGGGAATGAGGCATTACCCCAGGTGAAGGAGTTCAAGTATCCCGGGGTCTTGTTCATGAGTGAGGGGAGGATGGAGAAGGAGATCAGCCGGAGAATCGGAGCGACAGGGGCGGTATTGCAGTCGCTGTACCGCACTGTTGTGACGAAAAGAGAGTTGAGCCAGAAGGCAAAGCTCTCTGTCTACCAAGCAATCTTCGTTCCTACTCTCACCTATGGTCATGAAGTGTGGGTCATGACCGAAAGAATAAGGTGGCTGGCATCTCCCTTTATAAGATAGGGTGAGAAGTTCAGTCACACGAGAGAGACTCGGAGTAGAACCGCTGCTGGTCCATTTGTACTATCTGGAGTCAAAAAAGCACACACTGGCACAGTGTGTTTGGTCTACAGTATATTGTGTCCGCCGGGTGGAAACCTCATATTATGTCCAAAACTGTTAGTTTTCAGGATTCAAATTAATCGATCAAAAATAGCCGATCGACAAGCTCAAAAGCTTTGAGCTTGTCGAATATATATATATATATATATATATATATATATATATAATACAAATAATCTACTATATTGTTTTTCAAGAATAGATGTGTGCTAAAAGTGTGACTTTGACACCTGTAAGTCAACGGGGAGAATATGTATTGGATCATAAACAAAATGTATCTATGGTGCAACTATTTAAGATATCTCACCAATACTTGGAGTTACAATAGCGGCAAGGTAACCCCCCCCCCCCCCCCACCACCACCACACAGAGGTATATTCTGTGACGATAGTCTGCTGTCCCTGAGAGGAGTGGCAGTTGAGCTGCAAGGTGCACCCCTCGCTCCACTCCTGGTGTGTGCTCTTCACTGTGAGGGGTCACCGAGGTCGCCTGCAGAGGTCGGTGGGGTCAAATAGCTGGGATGTGCCACTGAGCCATGAGCAAAGCCTGCTGGCTTGCACGGAAAGAACGTGTTCCCCCTCTGCGCGCACGCACACACGCACGCACGCACACACCCACACACACACTTTCAAATGTAATTTCTATGCTTCCATGTGTCTCACTCACTCAGTCACACTCAAACACACACACACACACTCGCACACTTAATGGCAGTATGCCGCGCTAACATCTATCAGTTTACCCACTGATAGACCGTCTCCACAGGGGAGATTAAGTGGGCTGTCTCCAGGTGACCCCGGGGTTGTCGCCCGGGTAACGGATGACCCGAGGGAGGGGGGCCGTCCCGTCCCCTAGTTAAAGTTGGAACTGTCGCTGCTGAGAGCAGATGTGGAGCGTTTCCTGTCTCCGTGTGATTGTAAACGCCATGCAGGCTGCCTGGCTTGTGTACATATTTTCCCCTGACCCAACTGTAATCACTGGCCAAATATGGACATCAGGGGCCCATCCCAGCGTGGTGTACACAGCACGGAAGTGGTGTGTGTGTGTGTGTGTGTGTGTGTGTGTGTGTGTGTGTGTGTGTGTGTGTGTGTGTGTGTGTGTGTGTGTGTGTGTGTGTGTGTGTGTGTGTGTGTGTGTGTGTGTGTGTGTGTGTGTGTGTGTGTGTGTGTGTGTGTGTGTGTGTGTGTGTGTGTGTGTGTGTGTGTGTGTGTGTGTGTGTGTGTGGGGACAGGACGGGACGGTATTAGTTACGGTCATATGCAGTGCAGGGACAAAATTGTCAAAAGTAGCAGATTCTGCTACTTTTTCATACTTTTGCATTTGAATCCTGAAACTGATGAATTGTGCTTTTAAGAAGTTGCAAAGTTCTTATTATAACTAAGCATAGAATAGCAGTGGTTCCCAACTAATAATAATAATAATAATAATAATAATTATAAAAGTACCAGCCACAGTACCAGAGTTGGGCACATGAACACAGCAAGTGCAGTCAGCAATATAGTTAACACAGCGTGCTGTGGGAGAGTCGGGGTGACTCCAGGGGCAGTATTATGCGTGTTAAGTAATAAGACCAGGTCTTATTACTTAACTTAAGACCTGGAGGCGTGGTCAATGCTGTTTGGCCACTCAGAATAGCCAAATGGCATTGATCACGCCTCCAGGTCTTAAGTTAAGTAATAAGACCTGGTACTTAAGACACGCATAATACTGCCCCAGATGTTCTCCAATGTTTCTACATGAACCTTGGAGGTTGCTTCGAAGCCTCTAAAGATGCTTCAATGATACGACCGGGCTAAGCCTGTGGTTGTCAAAGTGGGGTCCGGGGACCCCCAGGGGTCCTTGGGGCAACGTCATCCATGCATTGTTCATACACTGGATATCTGAGGTTTCTACAGAACAGAGACGATAATGGTTCAATCTTTGCACCAAAGCCAATGTTTTAATGGAACCAAATGGACCCGTAAGAGTCCATTTGGTTCCATCTGTACACTCTTAGTCATATTAATGCTAAAGCTGAATTACAATAGCCCAAATCTCGGCCACGGTCACTCACAAATTGGTGACCTGCTGAGATATGTGACAATCGTGTAGACGTCAAATAATTTCAGTGTCTGACTCCAAACGTAAATCATTGCGGTTTGTTTATTAGCACAGTTCAACCTAGCGGTATTGAGGCCGCATATTTAAAGACCTCCATGTAAGTTATGTGAAGTCCACAAGATGGTCATATTTCGGCAGGTCACCAATTTCACCGTAACACCACCATGCTGAAGTGAGCGAGTGGCCGAGATTTGAGGTATTGGAATTTGGCTTAAAGGCTTGTTCCCTAGACCCACTTATTCGTGCCCCCCTCGCACTCGCCTAAAACCAAATATTTCTCTCTTCTCTTCTCTTCTCTTCTCTTCTCTTCTCTTCTCTTCTCTTCTCTTCTCTTCTCTTCTCTTCTCCCAACAACCGCCATCATCACCTCCTCCTCCACATCAACAACATCCCGTCTGGCAGCGCGTCCCAGCTTCGTGATCCAGCCCCAGAACACGGAGGTGCTGGTGGGGGAGAGCGTGACCCTGGAGTGCAGCGCCACGGGCCAGCCCCAGCCGCGGGTCTCGTGGACCCGGGGGGACCGCACGCCGCTGCCCAACGACGCGCGCATCAACACCACGCCGTCCGGCGGGCTCTTCATCCAGAACGTGGTGCAGGCCGACGGCGGCCAGTACGCCTGCTTCGCCTCCAACAACGTGGACACCATACACGCCACCGCCTACATCATCGTACAAGGTGAGAGAGAGAGGCCCCACTGTAAAACGTGATACTGCAATATAGACATGCTTATTCAAAATGGACTTGAGTAAAAGTACAAAAGTATTGGTATCAAAATGTACTTAACACTTAGGCCGCTATCATTTATTGAAAAATTAGGATCTAATTCACGCCAGCATTTTTTTAATTTGAGCTCTTATTTTGAAAAGCCACCATTTCCGGTCCATGAGCAGTAGTCATAACCTTGGAAGCTACACAGAGCGGACAGGCCTTGTTTACCATCTGAAGCCAGACCGGAGCTCTGCAGAGCTCCAGATCGTCATATCTGTGCCGTCAAAGAAACGCTGTTTTGACCAAAATGCCATCTGGGACAAGGAATAGGAGATACAGGCGATTGAAAGAAATGGATAGAATGGATTATTATGGCGACGACGATCTAAGATGGGCGATCCAGTGCTGTGCTAACAACACAGCTAGCTAACCGGCTAACGTGAGTAGCATTATGGCTCGAGCAATCGAACGTGCCATAAAAGCGCAATTGCCGAAGGCCGTCGGCAATGGCGTTAAGCGTCAGTATCAAAATTAGGCTTCAATTGACTTTAATCGACGGCAATGGCGCTGAAAGTATTAATGTACCAAAAATTTAAAGTGCTAATTTCAAGTTTTCAAATGTATACAAATATTTTGAAAATAGCAGATCGGCTCACAATGCGTTGCATTGTGACGTATTGGATCTATGTTTGGATCTACAGTATGTTTGAGGAAAAAAAATCTTATCCTCATATATAGATATGGTTAATTCTTTGTGCCATGCCAATGTTTTAATGGAAACACTTGTAAATTCCAAGTTACCCTGATTGTCTCCACCAGGCCGAAGGCATGGGGAGAGAGTATGTTTTGCACTCCGTCCGTGTGTGTGTGTGTGTGTCCGTCCGTCCGTCCGTCCGTCCTTCCTTCCTTCCGTCCGTCTGTTACCAGCTAATCTCCGGCACCGTTGGCCCGATCCATGCCAAACTTTGCACACACACTCCCAGGATGCCAACGACGAACCTCTGCTCCAAATATTCCTCAACAGCCTGTTATAGCGCCACCATGAGGCCGATTTAGGCAAAACACATTTCTGTAGATTACCCGTACACATTTTATCCATACATCACACAATTTGGTATACACTATCTCCAGTCATGTGATCAACACGGATCTGCACCATTTCCCATCTTCCTTCCTGATTGGCTAAGATTCGCTTCCAAAGCTCACATGATTGGTCCGTTTCGAACAAAATGCCACAAATCACAAACACAGTGTGCAATTTCCGTGAAATTATACACGCACATTTCCACTAGGCTGAGGACGACATGACACAATTTATTTTCCAAACCAGCCTCATGGTGGCGCTATAACAGGGCAATTCCTGTTTTTACCTATAACTGCATCGTTCTGTGTACAACTTTGTATGCGCACTCCCTAGAGGCATGGAAAAACATTTTCCCTGCATCCCTCCACATCTTGCTGGTTATAGCGCCACCATGAGGCCGATTTCTGCAAAACACATTGTTTATATTAGTCGCACAGATTTCATCCAAATCTCATGCAAATCGGTATACAAGATCTCTGTAGTCATGTGATCAAGACGAGTCTGTTTGATTTCTCAGATTCTACACTGATTGGCTTCCAAAGTCTTCAGGAGTGGCCCGTTTTGTACGAAATGCTGCACATGTCCTGCTCATCCAGAATTCTATCCTCAGAGATGCTATGAGTGATCTGACTCTGCATTTCCTCAACACAATGAAGAAAATTGTTGCAAAAAACAAACAAACATGTTTATATCACTCCTAAACATTTTGCCAAACATCACACACACTCCTATCCTCCTGGTGGAGACCTGTGCCCAGAAGGGCACTTTTTCTAGTTTGTATTATTCCTGTTTCACATTGCTTCCTGTAAAATCACAATCACAAGTGAGTGGCACTCTTATCATCATACATCATTATACATCACATTCCGTGGTCAACCAATCAAATCATCACAAATGTAATTCCGGCCAATCACAATTTGCGTCTTCACTTTTCTGTCCTCACTTTTGTGTGACTCACACTTAAACCACAATGCCTCCGTTCTTCCCCCCCCCCTGCCCCGCCCACCCAGCCGTCCCCCAGTTCACGGTGACGCCGCGGGACCAGTCGGTCCTGGAGGGCCACACGGTGGACTTCCCGTGCGAGGCCAGCGGCTACCCGGTGCCGGTCATCGCCTGGACACGTGGCGGCAGCGCGCTCCCCGTGGACCGCCGGCTCGCCGTGCTGTCCACGGGCGCGCTGCGCATCACGCGCGTGGCCGCGCACGACGAGGGCCAGTACGAGTGCCAGGCGGTGAGCGTTGTGGGCACGGTGCGCGCCGCCGCGCAGCTCAGCATCCAGCAGAGAGGTGAGTGGCTCCAATTGTTTTACTTAACCCATTTTGACCTGAGATCAGATTCTAAAAATGTCTTCTACATCCTGACAGTTTTCTGAAAAAGCTATGTTTCTATGTCAGACCTACAAGCTCGTAGCGCGCCACTGAGTGGCGCGCTACGAAGCTTGTAGATCTGCTATTTTTCAATAGCTAAAGCATAACATAATGCTAACACCAAAAGGGGTTCCCGCCCAAAATGTGTTAAACGGCCACTTCACCCCTTTTGCAACCAGATCTTATTTTAATGATGTTTGGGAGAAAATAAACACTTTCCTGGTGTTTTTATGGGAGATATGTGACCAGATTTGACTGCCATAATGCAGCCTCCAGGTTTTCACCAGAGGAGAAAAACTATATTTTTTTATCCAAAATGAGTTGATAGCATGTCTGAGCATTCATTGTTTCCAGATGGGAAATGTTGAATTATCGTACCAGATTCGGAGGCTTAAAACTATCGTATTTGAAAGAAAGCTGTTCACACGTGTAAAATACGTAATTTCACAGAAAAATAAGTATTTAGTTTAAGAAACAACCTTGTTTGAGAGTCCTATGAGACAAATACGCATCACATGTGCTGCGTGGAGGCAGGCAACTTCCTTGGACTGGAATGACGTGACCGGTGTGTTTTTAATGCCTCCAAGTACAGATCTTGGGTCAGATTTCCTGATTCACGCACTTTTTGTGATATGGCAAAATTATCGTACATTTGGGCATTTTTGGAATTATTGATCGTACATCGTACAGAGGTTAAAATTATCGTATCTGGCAACACTGACTTGATTCCAGTTGTTTAACTTCATGCCAGATGAGATTCTGTATATTGTTGCTGTCATGCAGAAACCTCATCTCCATAATTTACATTTACTGTTTAATTTTGTGTTTTTTATTATTATTATTATTTTCATAAATTAGTATCCTACTTGATCATACTACAGCGTCACAGAAAATTATCAAAAGTAGCAGATCCACAAACTCGAAAGCGTGACGTTTGTACACTCTCCGAGACACAAATAGATACATGAACGCTGAGGATTTTACTGTCTTTTACTCTCTTAAAACACGTGTGACGGCCGGGCTACACCAGGCTTTTCGCGCACGTTTTGTGCGGGTTTACCCTAAACGTGAACCCCGCGTACGCGTTTTTTAAAATAGGACTGGACCTAAATTTGCGCGTGTGTGCGTATTCGTGTAACGTGCACTGAAAAGCCTGGTGTAGCTTGGCCATGAGTTTCTTCACTCCTCAATGGCCATACAAGTGCAGAAAACAACATAATTGTCTCCACCAGGCCGAAGGCATGGGGAGAGAGTATGTTTTGCACTCCGTCCGTGTGTCCGTCCGTGTGTGTGTCCTTCCGTCCGTCCGTTACCAGCTAATCTCTGGCACCGTTAACCCAGCCGATGCCAAACTTTGCACACACACTCCCTGGATGCCAACGATGAACCTCTGCCCCACATTTTCCAGAACGGCCTGTTATAGCGCCACCATGAGGCAGCTTTTCACATGTTTTACCTAAAACTGCACCGATCTGCGTGAAACGTTGCATGCACACTCCCTAGAGGCCAAGGACAAACCTTTGACCTACATTTTCCGCATCTGCCTTTTATAGCGCCACCAGGAGGCCGACTTTTGTAAAACACATTTTTTGATATTACTCCTCCAGATTCTGTCCAAAAATCTCACAAATCGTTACAGAGTATCTCTATGGTCATGTGCTCAAGTCGGATCTGTCCCATATTTCATATTCCATCCTAATTGGCTATAATTGGCTTTCACAGTTTGCAAGATTGCCCCGTTTTGAACAAAAGCCTCAAATCATGAACGCAGCATGCAATTTACGTGAAATCTTTCACACATTTTCCTACTAGGCTGAGGAATATATCCCACCCTTTTCACATTGGCCTGTTATAGCGCCACCAACAGGTTGATTTTTGCAAAACACATTTTTGGAACAAAATGCCTCAAATCATCCAATTGCCATCAAAGGCAAACATGTTTATATTACTCCTAAACATGTTGCCAAACATCTCACACAGTCCTATCCTCCTGGTGGAGACCTGTGCCCAGAAGGGCACTTTTTCTAGTTACTTTTATTTTTAAAGCCGCCTGTAGACAGACCTTTTGGTGTTTTTAACCATTTATGTTACACTTTAGCTATTAAAAAATAGCAGATCTACAAGCTCATAGCGCGCCGGCACGAGTGCTATCTTCAGATATAGGATCGGAGGCCGATTACATATATTCTTGGGCGTCCTCGACATGAAAATGTTTGAGAACGACCTACATGGAAACATGGGTTTTTCTGAAAACTGTCAGGATTTAGAAGACATAATTTTGTAGAATCGTCTTCAGGTCTAAATGGGTTAAGCAGTGCATCTGGCTTGTCCAATAGTAGTAGTTTTGATCTCCATGTAAAATAAACGTAAATCAATCAATCAATCAATCAATCGATTCTTGCTGCCCAGACATATTTGAGTGTGGGGTTAAAGGTTTGGGTGTAAACACTGTGTATTTGTATAAGAGGAGGGGAGCGCATGCAATTGGATGTCAAAGGGTTGGGAGGAGTGGGGCCGTATCCACTATCCACTAATTTGTTGTAGTTTACACAAATAAGACAGCCTGCAATTAGAGTGAAACAATACAGACGTACGTGTGTGCGTGCGTGTGCACACTATAATTATGTTTTTGTCTGTATGCATGTGAGGAACTTTGTATGTAGAAATGCGTTTCCTGGTGAGTGTGCATGGCATGCTCTTGTGCAAATGGGACAATTGTTCCTTTCTGTCTGGGTGTGTTTGAGAGTGTATGTGTACTTGAGTGTACTGTGTGCACTGTGTGTGTGTAGCCAAAATTACAGGCTTGGCGCAGGCCAGGGAAGCATGGAAGTCTGTAATCCCCAGATGACACCATGTTTTTCCATGTAGTAATGCCTGTTAACTCATTTTGGGCGGGAACCCCATGTTGGTGTTTCAAGCATTATGTTATACTTTAGCTATTGAAAAATAGCAGATCTTCAAGCTCATAGCGCGCCACCGAGTGGCGCGCTACGAGCTTGTAGGTCTGCTATTTTTGAAAAATCGTGAAAATGTGGTGCAAATCTTTGAATATATATTTCAGAGCGAACATTTTTAACTAAAATATTGGCTTCTGGGGGGTCCCTGGAACTACATATTTTGAGATGGGGGTCCGTGGCCCAATAGAGATAATTCTGGGCGTACTTAACATGAAAAAGGTTGAGCACCGCTGACATAGAAACATGGGGTTTTCAAAGCCTTTTTTTTTATCGACCTCAGTCCAAAATGGGTTAACATGGCCCAAAAGTACATGTTGCATAATGGCCCCCGGCACTGTAAAACTATAATAATAAGCGCACAAACCCACAACCAAAGCTGTCAACCCTTGAAATATCTCTTTTAAGCTCAAGAGTGGCTACGCCGAGGGTTAACAGACTAAACATGGAAACGGCATAAAGAAAGGGAAGGTGGAGGAGATGAAACATGGCCGTTTGTCATGCTTTCACTTTTGACAGCTGAGCATTCGTCCGGGATGTAAAACCCTTTGTTGTTGTTTCCGGGCGAGGATCTCCCCCGCTTCCCACTGTCATATCCTGACTCTCCAGCCTTGCCCAAAACGCTCTTTGTCGTTTCAGCCATCATCATCACAGGACACAAATAAGTTGATGTGTCCAAAAACGTAGTTTCTGCATGCGGTAAAGAACGTAGTTACTGCATGCGGTAAAGAACGTAGTTACTGCATGCGGTAAAGAACGTAGTTACTGCATGCGGTGAAGAACGTAGTTACTGCATGCGGTAAAGAACGTAGTTACTGCATGCGGTAAAGAACGTAGTTACTGCATGCGGTAAAGAACGTAGTTACTGCATGCGGTGAAGAACGTAGTTACTGCATGCGGTAAAGAACGTAGTTACTGCATGCGGTAAAGAACGTAGTTACTGCATGCGGTAAAGAACGTAGTTACTGCATGCGGTAAAGAACGTAGTTACTGCATGCGGTGAAGAACGTAGTTACTGCATGCGGTGAAGAACGTAGTTACTGCATGCGGTAAAGAACGTAGTTACTGCATGCGGTAAAGAACGTAGTTACTGCATGCGGTAAAGAACGTAGTTACTGCATGCGGTAAAGAACGTAGTTACTGCATGCGGTAAAGAACGTAGTTACTGCATGCGGTAAAGAACATAGTTACTGCATGCGGTAAAGAACATAGTTACTGCATGCGGTAAAGAACGTAGTTACTAAAGAACGTAGTTACTGCATGCGGTAAAGAACGTAGTTACTGCATGCGGTAAAGAACGTAGTTACTGCATGCGGTAAAGAACGTAGTTACTGCATGCGGTAAAGACAAAGACCGCCTTTCCCACTTTTTTAGCCCCGGTATGTTTTGTTTCAGTATAATCTCCATTACCTTTTTCTATAGCCACATGGTGGGAACCAAACATTTCGAATGCCAGTTAGTTTGTATTCAGCGTGTTTGTGTTCACATCTTGACCCAGGTTACATTGTATATATTTCATTTCATATGCATTTCAATTAATGTCAGGATACAAATGATAGACAAACTCGGTTGAAAGATTTGTTGATTTAACAGAGCTCACTGCTCAAGCAGCTCAACACATACTTCCTGTTTTTGGTCTGATCCTCCAAAAGAGTCACACATGACTCCAGTGCTCCTTGTATAGGTGGGTGGAGGAAGCTAATTGGGACGTACCACTTATGAGGGGTGTGTGTGTGTGCATTCTATGTAAATTTATATTATGAATGAAAAGAGTTGTTTGCTATAAAACATGATTTATACTTACCTTGTGGATTATGATATTGTCTGTAAGGTTTGGGAAATGCTTTCTGTGTTTATTTTCGCTAGTGATGTTGGTGAATGTATGGAGTCAACCAGTGCTCAAGACAGTTGGTTTGACCCAACAAATGAAAGGCCCAGATCGTGGGTATGGCATGCTTTCCAGTTTCCAGGTAGTAGAGGGAAGGGCACAATGCTGAGAATAGCACTGCCCTTTAACAAAACAGTCAGTAGCTCAGACTATAGCTAGATTTAAGCACAAAGTTATAGCTCTAGACTTAGGCTTGAATTAGAGGCCTGTAAGTTTATTGTTTTCCTTTTTCTTGAATTACCTTTTTTGTGAGACCTTTTCTTTCTTTTTTTTAATAATTTTTTAACATTATTATTGGACACCTTTTGTTTGTCATTTCTGTTCACCAAGCCCTCATCCAACAAACTCATTTACAGCACTACACTTTGGCTTTGTAGGGCAGTGTAGACTAGATATACATTATACAGTACAGATGTTTGAGAACTTTACATGTCCTGCCATTGGCAATTCAGCAGATTGTCAGTGCATTGTCAGAAACGGAACATTGTCAGTGAGAAAGGGGGGCATTTGTCAGGGTGTTATACTGTATGAATTCTATTCAGATTCCCTCAATAGATAGTCCACTATGACGCGTGTCCGGTTTGGTCGCCATCTTGGATGCTAAAGCAATAGCACCAATGCTAGCGAGCTAAGGTGAGGACCATCCTTGCTCCAGAAAACGCCAATGTTCCAATCGTGATCACCGGAAAACCAGAAATTACCTCAGAACATCGCCGATCTGTTTTAAACAACGGACAGCGCCGTAGCTTCCGAGAAAAGATTGTCCAAAGGCCGTGACTGATACAGAAGATAATGTGGTTGGACGTGCAGACGCAGTGCAGACGGGGCAGTGCAAAGTGCTTCACAACGGCGGCTGTGGCTCAGGAGGTAGAGCAGGTCGTCCAATGATCCATGGGTCGGCGGTTCGAATCCCGGCTCCTCCTGTCTACATGTCGAAGTGTCCTTGGGCAAGACACTGAACCCCAAATTGCTCCCGATGTGCTGGTTGGTACCTTGCATGGCTTCCGCTGCAATCGGTGTACTAATGTGTGTGTGAATGGGTGAATGTAATGCACAATCTATGTAAAGCGCCTTGGATAAAGGCGCTATATAAATGCACCATTTACCATTTACCATTTACAACACAAAATACAAGAAACGCTAAAAGCAAAGTCAATAATGACACAAGACAAAAACCTTAAATAAGGTAGCGAAATGGGCAAAACAGTGAGTATAACAGATAAAATGGGGGCATTTCTCAAATCTGCCTCAGGTCTTAATGGGTTAAAAGCGGTTAATTAGCGTGAAACCCTGCTGTCAGATCCCCCCCAAACCCCTAACCCCACCCCCCTGCCCCCTAACCCCACCCCCCTGCCCCCTAACCCCACCCCCCTGCCCGCTGGAGGTCTCAAAGACCTGTGGGAATTCAGCGCGGAGCATGCAGGCGGCTCGCTGCTCTTCGTACTAACGGCAGCTTTGGAGGAATTGTAACGCGGAAGAGGATAGGGACCAAACCACAACCATGCTTCCCACCAACCCACCCCCCTCTCCCCTCTAGACCCCCCATCCCCCACCCCAGCCCACCCCCTCTCCCCTCTAGACCCCCCATCCCCCACCCCCTCTCGATCCCCCACCCCAACCCAGACTCCAGCTGCGAGAGGATTGTGTCATGATCCTCGCTCACTGTGTGACCTAATGAATCACACGCTGTGTGTGTGTGTGTGTGTGTGTGTGTGTGTGTGTGTGTGTGTGTGTGTGTGTGTGTGTGTGTGTGTGTGTGTGTGTGTGTGTGTGTGTGTGTGTGTGTGTGTGTGTGTGTGTGTGTGTGTGTGTGTGTGTGTGTGTGTGTGTGTGTGTCTCAATGATTGTTGACCTCCCCATGCAGTCTCTTGACTGTACGTCAGCTGTTCTCGTTTAATGTAATTGGAACAGGGCCGAGACATGAGGGGATCGAGGTCGAGTTGTTTGGGATACGAGAACAAAAGCTGGTTTTGGAAATGCCTTTGACGATATTGTGTGTTCGACCGTTCAATCTTTTAATGTGTTCACACACAGAGCAGCGCCACTTAAATAAGGCTGCAATGCAGACCATGGGTTGATGGATAACTCTTGTTTCTCATCATGCGTTAAGTCTACTGTTAAAGGAGCATTCAGTGATTTGAGTGATTTGGAAAACCACCCAGTCCGCCCCAGTAACAAAATGTGCACATGCACACACTCTACAGTGGGGGGAAGTGCAACAGGCCAACAGCATGTGCCCCCACTCGATCATGATTGGAGGAAGGCCCCTCTCATCCTGATTGGATGAAGGCTTTGCCACCCGCCACCAAAACTGAAACTAGGGTTTTTTGACCCCAGGGGCTGACTGGGGACAGGGAGGAACTCCTTATATGGTCAGCACACTCTATGGTAGGGAGGATTATCCCCAAAAAAAAAGAAAAAATAAGTGATATTTGAATTAAGTGAAATCACTGAATATACCTTTAACTGTGATTGTAACACATGCTGCATAATTATTAACGCTTGCGTGTGTTTTTGTGTGTGTGTGCGCGTGTGTGTGTGTGTGTGTGTGTTAACCCATTCAGTAACGCCTGTCTTCACCACCGCTCCGAGGGACCAGACGGTGGAGTCTGGCCAAGATGTCCAGATTCCCTGCAGCGCTCATGGTCAACCTCAGCCTGTCCTCACCTGGAACAAGGTGAGAGGTTAGCCTAGCTAGAGACGCCACTGTCTGTATTCCAGGTGTCCTTCCGGTAGACCTGGAACAAGGTGAGAGGTTAGCCTAGCTAGAGACTCCATTGTCTGTATTCCAGGTGTCCTTCCGGTAGACCTGGAACAAGGTGAGAGGTTAGCCTAGCTAGAGACGCCACTGTCTGTATTCCAGGTGTCCTTCCGGCAGACCTGGAACAAGGTGAGAGGTTAGCCTATAGCTAGAGACTCCATTGTCTGTATTCCAGGTGTCCTTCCGGTAGACTCGCAGATACAAACCCATTCAGTCCATTCTAGCCGCTATTATTAAAACAAATACATTTAGGGGAGCCGATGGCCCTCGCGGGCCATTAAGATTACCCATTAAGACCTGCAAAATGTCTTCTAAATCTAAAAACGGTTTTCTGAAAAACTTCTGTCAGTGGTTCTAAAATGTTTTCATGTCAAGGAACCCCCGAAGAAAAGCTTTGAGTTAAAAAAAATATATATATATTCAACGTTTTGCACATTATTTTCCCGATTTTTGAGTGGTGCTAGCCACTCCTATACGCAGCAATGTGTGTATGTATGTATGTATGTATGTATGTATGTATGTATGTATGTATGTATGTATGTATGTATGTATGTATGTATGTATGTATGTATGTATGTATGTCTAAGCATACATAGTGTCACTTTTGCGCAGCCTAACACACACACACACACACGCACGCGCGCGCCCACACACACACACACACACACACACACACACACACACACACACACACACACACACACACACACACACACACACACACACAGAAAATAGCAGATTAAATTAAATTAAGGATCTTGGGCCGGCACTGCAGCCGTCCAATCAGAATCACTGCTGCAGAGCTTTCCAAGCAGAGGCCGTTAATCTCAGCCTTGTTATTTGGCTGTCCACATGGTAACTCCCAGGGTCATGACCTTTTGCTCCCTTTTGACCCCCTCCCTTCCGCAGGATGGGGTGCAGGTGACGGAGAGCGGCAAGTTCCACATTAGTCCCGACGGCTATCTGGAGGTCAAGGACGCGGGCACGGCAGACGCTGGGCGCTACGAATGCGTGGCGCGCAACCCCATCGGATACCAGGCTGTCAGCATGGTGCTCACTGTGACCAGTAAGACCAAAGCAATGTTCACAGACAACAAACTTAACTTCAGTTTTACAAGAAAGAGGGGAAGAGAGGGCGGATATAAATATGGCAGTACACTGGATTCACACCAGGGAATTGATCTCAGACATAGAGAGTGAGATTATCAGATTGTTTCTTTCTTAAGTCACCGAGTGAATTGCTGAAAATCCACAGTGGAGGCTATCAGGTTCCCGTCAGCTGTTCCCCGAGTGTGTCGGTGTGTGCGCGCTTCCTGCTGAGGCGTTTCAGGTCGGACCGCGGGAGTCGTGACGGCGACCCATGAACCTCCAGCATGTCCTGTTGTTGTTGGCCACCTCTCGGAGAGCCTCACCTCTAAACCGCATGCACTGTTTGCTGTGGCGCACTCGAGAATTAGAAGTGTGCCAGAGCTGTCTGAACACCAAGTCAAGATAGGGAGGGATTGTGAATTATAGCACCCTATAAAGGGCCGTCTCCCACTGTAGAGGAAGTACTGGTGATTTATGAGCCTAAACACTATTGTTGTCCTACGATTAGGTTAGGTTTTTATTATGTACTATAGTGCAACGGCTTAGCATAGGCTTTAGAATATCTTGACGTTTATAGTGATCTAAGTTACTTACTGCCGCATAAAACTGTGAAAAACATTCGCCAAATAATTTGCTGCTTGGTTGTCATTCCAGTCCAAAAAAAACGATGAACTAACATTGATTCACTCAAATGAAACTAAATCAAATTAAGTTATGGACACTAAATGAGCTCACATGACTCACATTAAGTCAGAAGATGAAATGTATCCTAGGTTGGCCCAGAACAACAACAGCACTTCATGATTTCGTTGTTTTTGGGAGAATGAGTCCCGTGCATATTTTCTTTTCTTTTGGGAAAGCAATGAGCTCTATATGCACATGCCATTTTGGACAGAACTTCCTTCCTCTTCCCTACTTCCTTCATGTTACCGAAGATACTAATTACTAATAAAGGCTCTGTTCCACTCTGGTCAAACAGAGTCAGGGTGCTGATATTGTGCATGTTGGCTCACTGGAAACACTCTGCTACACCAAAGTGCCCATGAGTGGGTTCCATAAATGGCCCCGTACAGGTATGTAACTCTGCGAGTGTACAAATGCAACCAAATGGACCGGGTAAAAATGTGTACACTCGCAGAGTTATGGGGGTCCTTGAAATTAAAGTTTGAAAACCGACTTAATTAGTGTCATCGGTGACACCTGTGAAGGAAGCGGAGAAGTGGCCCGGAACATCATTCAAATAAGATCTGGTTGCAAAAGGGGAGAAGTAGCCCTTTAAGCCTCGGACAAAGCCAACTCAGCTCCTGACAAATCATGACAATAAACACATTTCTTTGGGCCAAACAAATAATTAGAAGAAAAAAGGGCAGGGTAAAACACTTTTTGTTTTTGTTTTTCTTCTTTCTAATTATTTGTTCGGCCCAAAAAAATTGTGTTTATTGTCATGATTTGTCAGGAGCCGAGTTGGCTTTGTCCGAATACTTTCTGAAACGTCTATGGGAAAATTAATGGGAAATTCTCTTCCGGTGCCCTTGTCGTTCTATTGCTGTTGTCACTGACGTGCCTCTCTTGTGTGTGTCTGTGCGCAGTACCGCTGGTCAGCAGAGAGGGCGACACCTTCGTCACCTCATCCATAGAGGAGGCCATCCGCAACGTGGACAGCGCCATCGAGTCCACCAGAAGACGTCTGTTCGATGGGTAAGATGCAGTGGTGTAATGGTAGTTTTAGACGTCTGTTCGATGGGTAAGATGCAGTGGTGTAATGGTAGTTTTAGACGTCTGTTCGATGGGTAAGATGCAGTGGTGTAATGGTAGTTTTTTTCCTCTGTACCACAGCATTTTAACCCATTTAGGCCTTAGGTTGATTCTACAAATGTCTTCTGAATCATGACAGTTTTCTGAAAAACCTGTTTCTATAGTAGTGGTTCTCAAACTATTTCATGTCAAGGATCCTAAAAAAAAGATTTGAATTAAAAAATGTTGCTGTGAAAGAATTATGTTTTCACAATTTTTCAAAAATAACAGATCTACAAGCTCGTAGCGCGGCACTCGGTGCCGCGCTACGAGCTTGTAGATCTGCTATTTTGCAATAGCTAAAGTATAACATAATGCTTAAAACACCAAAAGGGTTCCCGTCCTGAATGGGTTAATGACTTCACATTGCACGTGCACTCGTGCGCACGTGCCTACATGTGCGCATGGCATGCAAGGTTTAGACATATGTGTGTGTGTGGTATATATTTTACGAGTGCCGGGGGTTTGTGTGTTGTGAAGTGTGCCACGGCATACTTCGAATAATGGCAAGTGTGCCACGGCATACTTTGAATAATAGCTTTTGCTTTTTTTTTTACTTTACTGTTCATGCTATTTCGTTTAAAGATTCAGGCCCCGGCCGGCTGAATTTGATCCACAGCTCTTTTTGCCGACGCACGGAGAGAAAGAACGTTTAATGTGTCTTGGAAGACGCTCCACATTTTGTCCAGTGAAGTTTTCATTGCGCTCTCCTCACTCAGTGAAACACGTAGGTGGCTGCAATTTGAGTCATGATGTCTTTGCATCCTGTTGAGTGATGTGGTTAGCAGAGGTGTTTTTTTACTCTGTGTGCACGCACACACACATGCGTTCACCTGCACGCACGCACGCACACAGACACCCCCACACACACACACACACACATGCAGCCTACACACACAAACGCACCTGGACACGGATACATACGCTGGATCAAACCCAAACACAGGATCAAACACAGGTGACCTGAATTGTGTTAAGGGGATTTCCAGCTCTTGTCTATAATGACAGTTCCAGCCATGAGGAACCTGCGCTGAGCTCTCCTTGGCTGACTGCTGAACATCCTTTAGAAAGTTGTTTAGACCGTGCACGCAGCATTCTGGAATCTCCATCAGTCCTCTCCTCATCCTGTCTCCCCTTTCCTGCACGCCGTCCCAAGCTCCCACACAGTCAAATATGGAATGTTGATTCCACTCTGAAGGTGTGAAAGTGGACCCATAACTTTTGGGTCCACTTTTGCTGTGCAGCTGCATTATGTTGCTCTCAAATGCCCCTTTTTCCACTTGTATGGGCACTCCAAGATGACTTAACAGGTCTTGGCAAATAAAAATGCTCCTTCTGCATTATAAGCTCCTCCGGTGCTTATAATTTCTTTTAAGCCTTATGAGAAAAATAACTAAACCACAATTATGCTCCTGGAGCTTTTACATGTATAGTTTGCTGCTGTGCTGTGCCGCAAAATCCCAGTTTGAGTTTCTATAGCTTCAAATGAAGTAACAGTAACACGCTGTAGAAGGCTTGACACCAAAACGTGCCCATGTCGATTTGCTGTTTGTCCGTGCTCAGCGTGCTGCATTATGAATTAAAAGTACGAGAAGGACTTCGGAATGCTGGCTATACTGTGAATCTTGTGAGCCGTGCACCCGGTAATAACTGCATAATATACAGATAAAGAGTGCTCATTTTCTCCTCTTCAAATGTAGTAACTAAGGTGTTACCGTGTTACCCATTAAAATCAGGAAAGCATCTGTGTCATTTTAGATTTTAGCTATATGTAGCAAGTTTTTCAGAAAACTCTAATGGTCTTTACACACTGGGGGTGAATTCTCGTGAATTAATCGTGAATAATTTGTGTATAATAAAGTCAATGAAAGCTTCCACATCAGCAACGAATTTCCACAGAAAAACACACGCATTCCACACCACCACAGGGTGGACTGCCCGGCCTTGAGTCGGTGGGATACACCGTTGTCCAGAACCAGCACAAAAGCCTCTGCCCAGGCTCTGGACAGGGCCCAAATTAGCCAATTGATCACACCTGATCACGCCTAGATCTCCATACAGTATATGGAGCTGGCCTGTGAATGATGTTCTGACCTCTGCATCGACTCCGCATATTTGGGCATGCCTGACAAAGAACTCCATATATGGGCATAAAAGGGACACAGACACAATAACTGGGTGGGGCATGCATTTCTAACTTGCATCGTTCCAAGTAGGCCAGTGCCCAACGGGGACCGCTCTAGTTTGTAGAATCGGCTTCAGGTCTTAATGGGTTAAGCCTGGTTTGTACAGGTACTGTAGTCATACGACAGTGTCCCTCGCTGAGAATAGACCTACAAGCTCACATTGTGTCGCGGTGCAATGCATTGTGAGCTTGTAGATCTGCTATTTCCACACCGGCTCGCAACAAAGCATGCATCAGGCCGTACTAACATCCGAGGGCCAAAATTCCCCACAAGTGTAGTAGAATTTCGATCCTCAACAACAAACAGACCCTGTTGGGTCAAGCGGCACACACTTGTAAAGTGAGAACATTTTGTTTTTATCTGGGGCCGGGCGGGACACCTGCGGCTCTGGCACGTGGCTACGTTGTTTGCCACGCCTTTGAGTCCACCCTCCCCACCCCCACCCCCCCTGGGCATCCACTTCAAAGACTGCAGTCGAAGCGCTACGTTCAGAAAGAAAATAAAGAAACTGCACCTCCGAGCTGGTAGTAAAGCCATGCGGTGAGGTTCACATGGAGCAGGGAAAGCGTGCACGACAAACACACGTGAACTCAGAAATAAACCTGCAGTGGATTAGGTGAAAACCTCGAGCCGTAGTGACTGAACTTGTACGTGCATGTTTGTGAGAGGCTGGGCTTGAACTCTTTCACCAACTCCTGGCACCAATAATGAAATGTTCTGGAGAGAATGTTGGTTCACTTTTTCTCTAGGAAAAAAATTACCCTCTAGGAATGTGATGTGAACATGACGTCGAAAATCAATCCTGTCTTGTTTTTCTTTCACTTATACCTTCCATTGGCTTTGTTTTTTATCTCTGGCTCTCCTCCCGTACTCCCGCCCTTTATTCTTCAATCATCTTTTCACCACGCCGTCTATTGCCTCCGCACTTGCTAATGCTCTGCTGTCATCCGTCTGTCTCCCTCTCTCGTCTCTCTCTCCCTAATCCCTCCAGTCAGCCGCGGACCCCGGGCGAGCTGCTGGCCCTGTTCCGCTACCCGCGGGACCCCTACACGGTGGAGCAGGCGCGCGCCGGGGAGATCTTCGAGCAGACCCTCCTCCTCATCCAGAACCACGTCAACCAGGGCCTCATGGTGGACACCAATGGCACTGGTGAGCCTGACAAACACAGAAGATGAATGTCTCGTTGAGTATTGACTTGGGAAGGACATACAGTAGCTTGGCCTTAGTGGGTACAGAGGCAGTTTGATATACAGTTGGTCGCTGGTTCTCGTTCCGCCCCACCCCCCCACCCCCATGTCTAATCTACACGTCGGAAGTGTCCCTGAGCGTGCCACTTGACCTGAGATCAGATTCTAAAAATGTCTTCTACATCCTGACAGTTTTCTGAAAAAGCTATGTTTCTATGTCAGTGGTTCTTCGATTTTTCAAAAATAGCAGACCTACAAGCTCGTAGCGCGCCACTCGGTGGCGCGCCCTGAACGTGGCCAGAGCGCTCTGTCTTCTGGTCTGTGGAATGTAAAATAATAGCACTGTCTACCTATAATCTCCTGTTTTCACTGTTGCTACACTTGAAAATATAGTATATCAAGTGTGAACCTATAGCGATATTGCTAGATATGCAGGTGTTTGGCATAAAAATTGAGGTATGACTTTTTTTTTATCGCACAATCCCAGAAAGTATAAAAATAAGTGTTAAATGCAATGGTAATTACATTTTTATAATTCATTTTTACAATGGACGGTTTACTTTTCGGGCAAGTGGGCATGACCTTTGGGCAAGTAAAACTTGACCTATACTTCGCCGACGGGCAAAGGCTTCTGAGACCTTAGTGTCAACCCCTTCCGTCCCCTACGATTTACTGCAGGCAACACAAGTTCACTCGCAACACAAATGGTTGGTAAAGACATAAAACAATGTCGTGCCTAAGCATATTCCTCGGCTTCACTGCATGTTTTTAAGTAGCCACGCTCGCAGACCGGAGCCCCATGTGCCTACAACACATGCATGCATTTAGAAGATGTTTCTGGGCTCTCGTTGGCTGTTGAGAGCCCGAGCGCTGGCGTTTTCAGCCTGGATGGGGCCGAAGAACTTTGTTGGTACACCACTTCTGTTGGTAAACTGTCCCCCAAAATCAAGGTTCCCGTCACAAAACGAAACACGGTCCGGAATTTGTTTCTGTGGGGATGTTGGACAGTCAATTCCTCTGTGTTAATTTATTAACCCATTTTGGGCGGGAACCCCTTTTGGTGTTAGCATTATGCTATGCTTTAGCTATTGAAAAATAGCAGATCTACAAGCTCATAGCGCGCCACCGAGTGGCGCGCTACGAGCTTGTAGGTCTGCTATTTTTGAAAAATCGAAGAACGACTGACATAGAAACATAGCTTTTTCAGAAAACTGTCAGGATTTATAAGACATTTTTAGAATCTGATCTCAGGTCAAAATGGGTTGATTTGTAAGCGATTTGAAAATCGAGTCGGCTCAGAGTCATGCTGCTATCTGGCAATGTGTGGCAATTTGGGTGAAGATCTTGAGAAAGTCTGGAAGTTTTGCTTATAGTATTAAAAAAAAGTTGACAGTGCATGTTATCAAAAACCTGTTTGAAAGTTGCACACACATGCACTCTAGTGTTCGTTGTGCTAACTGCCAGGGATGGCAGCTTTCAATCTGGGCGACATTTCTAATAATACAAAATATTATTTCAGGGCACGGTGGCGCAGTCGGTAGCGATGTCACCTCACAGCTAGAAGGTCCTGGGTTCGATTCCCACTGTGGTTTTGATTGATTGATTGAAAATTGTATTAACAGTTTGCAGAATTACAGTACATTTCAAGCACAAACTCAATACAAAGGCTGTTAACTGTGAGTGGACGACCCAATTAAGCATTACACTTGTTTACAACAGGGTCCACCATGTTCAATTCATCAAAACATTTAGAGACGTACAAATAGACACTTCTATATAGACAAACAGGAATTCATCATAATGGAGGTAAAAAGGGAAAAGAAACATACAGTGAGGGGAAAAGGGGGGGGGGGGGGGGCGGTGGGGGGGATTCAGATTTTACGGGGGACAGTTTCGAATTGCAGCCATCCGTAGGTGCCCTTTGAGAGCGGTTTTGAAGGAGTCAAGGGATTTGCATGTCTTAATGACTGTTGGTAGGGCGTTCCACATTTTGGTGGCATAGGAGCGAAAAGAATTTAGTCCCTTGTTTGTGCCGAATCTGGGTTGTACATGGTTCGTTGCACTCCCTCTGGTGTTGTGGGTGTGGACTTCGTTAACATTAAGGAAGTATCTACACAGGTACATGGGTATCTTGGTGGAGTATCGAATCTTGTGGACCAGACCCATTGCAAGATGCTGTACTCTGTCGCCAACCCTAAGCCATGCCAGTCTGTCAAAGTGGGCAGGGGTGAGGTGGGTTCGGGGGGTGAGGCCAAGTAGGAGCCTGACCAGTTTTGGGAAGTCTACCCAGTGGGCGCTGGGGGTGTGTTCCCTGGGGCACCCTCAAAAACATGTGGTAATCCTGGTCTCTAGATACTGTCACCCCCTGGCCAGCCGGGGCACCTGATGGAGGGGAAAGGAACTGGTTGGAATAACGTGTTCCTTCCATGTCCAAGCGGGAAAACTCCCCCCTGTCAGTTGAAAAGAAGCGGCTTGGACTCCTCATGCTTCGAAGGAAGCATGAGGAGTCCAAGTCAGTCCGTTGCTCTCCCCGGGTTGGCAGAGGGCGAGTGTAGCGCCCAGGATTACATTAGATAATTGACACAAAAAAATTGTTTGCAAAATCGTGGAATGAAAATTTTGAAAAAGTATTATTGCATTTATCAAAGTTATGCATGCAATGGTTAAATTGTTCCTGCGTCGACACCAGAACGAACATTAGCCCAGCAGACTTGTTAAAGAAACAGTGTGAAAATGGATGGTCGTTTGTTTTCTTAATGGCTCACATCATAAAGCCTGGACCCCGAGGCAAAAACTAAAACATTCTGCAAAATATGGGCCAAAGAAAGTGACTTTGGCAGCATGGGAGAGGCAGAGTTGGTCTGCCTTCTCGCTGCTGCTGCTGCTCCTAGTGCTTTTCCAAGGGTCAAGATCCAAACGAAAATTACACACTACAGAAAGTAGAGCTCTACGTTTGGCAAAAAGTCTGGTTATGTGGTGGTTAATCTTCCTAATCCCTCATTTCCCAATATTATAATATGGCCAATGTAATTGTTCCACTATTGCAATAGTTGAAATTACCATTTGAGTCCTATTAACCCATTCAGGCCTGACGTCGAAATTTTAAAAAAAAAGTTTTCTAAATCATGACAATTTTCGGAAAGATTTGAGGCACATTTTAACGATTTTTCAAAAATAGCAGATCTACAAGTTCATAGCGCACCACTCGGTGGCGCGCTATGAGCTTGTAGATCTGCTATTTTTCAATAGCTAAATTATAACATAATGTTTAAAACACCAAAAGGGGTTCCCGCCCAAAATGGGTTAATGGTTAATGTGGTTAAACGCGACATGGATGCGTTCCAGGTCTCAATGGATTAACACCCTGATTTGGATTCAGCGACGTGTCCCATTCACGTTTTGCAAACGTTTTGGGTCTCGTATCACACTCTTATGAATTACCATAGTGTTGTTATCATGAGCATATTTGGTTGTGGCCACTACTCTTCTTCGCATCTGCATGCCATTTTCTCCCGCTTGTGACCTGCAGGGCTCGAGACTCGACCAAGGAGCGGTTGACTAAGGCGCCTATAAACCGTTTTTTACTAGCCCACTGTCACACCGCAGCACGCTTAGCTTAACGTCACTGGCAAACGCAGAACCGGCAGGGGGGGGGGATTTGTTTATGTCGCTGTTTATGTGCAAGCAGCATGCATGCACGTACAGTATGTACTTACGGGTTCATATATGTGACCAGATTTGACTGAGAGCCTGCCATCGCGCAAATTTCAGCTTTTCACCAGAGGAGAAAAACTTTTATTTATTTATTTTTTCAAAAATGAGTTTATAGCACAGGCAGACTCTTCACATACTAGAGCATGTCTGAAAGAAATGTCAGAGCTGAAATCGACATGTAAATATGAGATAAATGCGCAAACATGTAGCTAGGTGTAATGTTACAGACCACAGAAGTGAACCTTTCAAGCCTGTTTTCTCAACTCGCCGTTTTCTGCAAGACATTACTCTATAAGCCATATAGACATATAGACATGGAAAAACAAAAATTAAAAAAATCCAATGGCAGTCCCTCAGTCAAATTTAGTCACATATGCGTGTGCGTGCAGTGAGCTGGTTGAACAACGAGTTGGTGTGTGCTGTAAGTAGAACATTGTTGCATGTACTGCATGTTTTGAGTAAAAAGGAAAAAAAAGAAAGAAAGTTGCATGCGCACGGAGAGTTATTCAATGAGCCAAGAAAGCAACATGTCCACCATATTTCATCTTTATGGTATGTGAGAGCAATCATACTAATGGGGCCTACATTTTACAGCCATGAAAGGCTAAAGGGGTTAGTTGTGTGGAGTCTGGGAACCAGTGAGCTTTCCGAGAATAGAGAATAGTGCTGCTGCTGGCCAATACTGAGCCTTATGCAGTCGGTAATTTTCTTGACTGTGTTACAATTAGTGGAGAACACGGAATGAGTGTGAACAGACTTGAGAAAGAGAGAGAAAATGACAACACCCTGGCCAACGCTCCAAGCATCCTAATCTCTTCTTCTCCCTCCTGGCTCCCAAACTGTGGAATGCCCCCCACCCCCCTCCCCCCCGCATTTCAGTCAGGACTGTAGACACACTCCCCATTTTCCACCACAGTCTAAAAACGTGTAGGCTATTTTCGATACACACTAGTTATACTGTAATTACTGTTGCATGTCGTTTAGACAGATGCTACATTTGATGTTCACCTGGTATCCTACTTACTTTGTACTATCGCTATACATTGTTTCCTTTGCACTCTATTTACCCAATTACCCTGTCGTTTGTTGACAAGGTTTCACACCACTTACTCTGATCTTGCACTTTGTAAGTCGCTTCGAGTCTGGAGGATACGATAAATGCCTAAATTGTTTAATTGGAAAGAGGTAAGAGAGTGAGTGGGGCTAAAGAAATAGAAGGGCAGGAAAATAAGGCTTTGATTAGGTGAGATTTTGAGGAAAATGAGAGCCAGATCTTTGGAAGCAGAAAGCGGGAGGGTAAATGCTTAGACAGAGAGACGGAGAGGGAGAGAGACAATGTTTTCATTAGTTATGCCAACAGCCAAGTGTTCATTGTTGCGTTGGCTCTGGACCAGGCGGCACACAGGGGGATTCTGCCAGTCAGCAAAAAAAATCAAAAACAATCGGGACTGTTTTGATTGTGTCTCTTTCTCCGTGACTTGGGAGGGAGACAGGACCCCCCCCCCCCCCACCGCAGCAGTCTCACTGTCCTCTCCACCAAACGTGCTGTTAATATGCATGTGCATGCATGCACAACCACACGGACGACGAGCAGACCCAACGCCAACATGAGTTTGGCCTGGTCTCTCTCTCTCTCTCCGTGAAAGCTTCTATGAAAGGGAACCATCGTCGGGGAGAGATGGTTTGGGGGAGGTGGGGTGGGGGGGGGTATGGCAGTCATAGCAGCAGGTGGTGCCGTTTCATTTGCGGACAACATGATCTCATTTTACCCCCACTTGTGTTGGACACTCACTTGCACATAGTATACGCACACGCACACACACACACACACACACACACACACACACACACACACAACTGTAACGTACTGGAGCTAACTCACGAGAGGCGTCGCATGTTGAAGCATGTCGGGGCACGTTGGCGAAATGGTGCAATCTGTGCCCACAGCAGGTCTCCGGTTTCTTTCCACTCTCTCTCTCTCTCTGTGCACAACAATGGCATCCGCTATAGAAGGAATCATTGATGTTTGCTGTGTATAAACACGCTGCAGTCGATTGCGTTCCTGTTGTCGTGTCATTTTCGTTACTTTTAAATCTGCAAGGTTTGCGAAAGGAAATATTATGCAATGTCGTTGGCGTCGGGTGGAATCCTTGTATGTCCAAAACTGATACTTTTCAGGGTTCAAATTAAAAAATGGCAAAGCTTGAAGCGCCTCGCGTTGCGGATGCTTTTGTTGTGATGCTGTGGTATGATCAAGTAGGGTTTTGTTGTGATGCTGTGGTATGATCAAGTAGGGTTTTGTTGTGATGCTGTGGTATGATCAAGTAGGGCGTTGATTACGAAACAACACACACAACGTTTGAATATGGAGATAAGAGGTTTCTGCCCGACAGCAACGATATGGTGTATTAACAGTTTGACTGCGGTGATTAAACAATGGTGTTCCAGATCTCCCTGCCTAGGTTTCACTAACCTTTGAAGAGCCACTGCGCCGACTTGATCGTTGCTTGTCATGATCGTTGCTTTTGAAATGGTGTAATCGCTTGTCGTAGTGTTGAACAACAGAGTGGAGAAGAACGCACGTGCTGCCGCCGCCATTGCAATGCACAGGGCCTCAATTTCCCGGAACCCTTTGCATGCCGGTGCGACGGATGTTTTTGCGATGATGTCATCAAAACGCGTCACCTATCCCAGTCTGTCCGATGGAAACCCCATATGTCTTAAAACTTATTAAAGACGCTAATTTAACAAACATAACTTGTGTAACTCGTTATTGGGAGGGAAGCTATTCTACAGTCAATTAACTCGTGTACGTCGTGTTAGGGAGGGACTTTCCACAACAAAACCCAGCAAGACTTTAATGTCCAACATTTCTTCTTCTCTCTCCCCAACAGCGTTCCGCTACAACGACCTGGTGTCTCCTCGCTTCCTGGAGATGATCGCCAACCTGTCGGGCTGCGCCGTGCACCGGCGCTTCAACAACTGCTCCGACATCTGCTTCCACCAGAAGTACCGCAGCCACGACGGCACCTGCAACAACCTGCAGCACCCCATGTGGGGCGCCTCGCTCACCGCCTTCGAGAGGCTTCTCAAGTCGGTGTACGACAACGGCTTTAACCTGCCGCGCGGCGCCACGGAGCGGCTGCACAACGGCTACCGGCTGCCCCTCCCGCGTCTGGTGTCCACCAGCATGATCGGCACGGAGACCATCACGCCGGACGACCGCTACACGCACATGCTGATGCAGTGGGGCCAGTTCCTGGACCACGACATGGACTCGACAGTGGCGGCGCTCAGCCAGTCGCGCTTCTCGGACGGCCAGCTGTGCACGCAGGTGTGCACCAACGACCCGCCGTGCTTCCCCATCCAGTTCCCGGCCAACGACCCGCGGCAGCAGCGGAGCGGCGCGCGCTGCATGTTCTTCGTGCGCTCCAGCCCCGTGTGCGGCAGCGGCATGACGTCGCTGCTCATGAACAGCGTGTACCCGCGCGAGCAGATCAACCAGCTCACCTCCTACATCGACGCCTCCAACGTCTACGGCAGCTCGCGCCACGAGTCGGAGGAGATCCGCGACCTGGCCAGCCAGCGCGGCCTCCTCCGCCAGGGCATCATCCAGCGCACGGGGAAGCCGCTGCTGCCGTTCGCCGCGGGGCCCCCCACGGAGTGCATGCGCGACGAGAACGAGAGCCCCATACCGTGCTTCATGGCCGGGGACCACCGGGCCAACGAGCAGCTGGGCCTGACCGCCATGCACACGGTGTGGTTCCGCGAGCACAACCGCGTGGCCACGGAGCTACTGCGGCTGAACCCGCACTGGGACGGAGACACCATCTACCACGAGGCCCGCAAGATAGTGGGCGCCCAGATGCAGCACATCACCTACAACCACTGGCTGCCCAAGGTACGAAAAACTATCTGAAAGATGGAGTGCCGTGATCTTTGAACTTTTTCTGTTTTGTAATTGTCTATGTCTAATTACTCAATTAGACCCACAGGTGTGGTTAGAATATTCAAATGGCCAAAAGGCCCATTCGAAATACACCACTTTAGTGACATCATAACCCTAACCCCTCGCCCAACCCTTCCCCATCATCATACAATTAATTATAGAATTATAGAATTTAAGCTACTTCAGGTGCTTGATGCTAAATCTAAATCCAGTTATACTTAATGAACTGGTATGTGGCCACATAAAAACTTTCTGTACACGTTTTTGAAAAAATCTTTCTCTTAGTATAATCATAGTTATGTTTGTTTTTTAGGTTACGCTGCTTACTCTCCCATTATTTGTGTTTTCATAATACTGATAGTGATAATAGAGGTAATGAAACAAAACAAATGTGATGCTAGGATTACAGTGATAAACTCCATAGCCACGGGGCTGTTTTTGAAGATGAAAATGGGACTGTCTCTGTCGGGGTGGAAACCTCATTATGTCCAAAACTGTTACTTTTCAGGATTCAAATTCATTTTTTCCACCTTTCATGCCCCCCCTCCTCCCCCCCCCCCCCCTAGATCCTGGGAAACGTCGGCATGAGGCTGATGGGCTCCTACCAGGGCTACAACCCCAACATCAACGCCGCCATCCTCAACTCCTTCGCCACGGCCGCCTTCCGCTTCGGCCACACGCTCATCAACCCCATCCTGTACCGGCTGGACGGCGACTTCCGACCCATCCCGCAGGGCCACATCTCTCTGCACCGCGCCTTCTTCTCGCCGTTCCGCATCGTCAACGAGGGCGGCATCGACCCGCTGCTGCGCGGCCTGTTCGGCGTCGCCGGGAAGATGCGCGTGTCGACGCAGCTGCTCAACACGGAGCTGACGGAGCGGCTGTTCTCCATGGCGCACAGCGTGGCGCTGGACCTGGCCGCCATGAACATTCAGCGGGGGCGCGACCACGGCATACCGCCCTACAACGACTACAGGACCTTCTGCAACCTGACGTTGGCGCACACCTTCGACGACCTGAGGAACGAGATCAAGAACCCGTCCGTCAGGGAGAAACTGCAGAGGTGAAAGAGAGAGAGGAATGAGTCGAGTCAATGAGTAGGCCTATTCATAGTCCAGTTATCGGTGAAGAGGTCACCGCCGAAAACATGACGTCACGCCGCAGTGGTCACCAGCCTCTCACAGAACACATCTCTCTGTTTTTACTAACCAGCGTTTCGGTGGTCCATGGGATGGGACATTCTGCATAATGAGCGCTTTCTACTTTTGGTACTTTAAGTACATTTTGAAGCCAATACATTAATTTTGAATTCCCGACTTTTCTACATTGCAGTATTGATACTTTTTTATTATTATTATTATATATTTTTTAGGCTTTTTTGCCTTTATTAATAGATAGTAAGTAAGTTTACAGGAACTGGGGAGAGAGATGGGGGGGGGGGGGGGGAGACACACAGCAAGGTTCGTTGGGATCGGGACTTGAACCCGCGACACACTGTCATGCTGGATTACCAGCCAAGGTGCCTGGACCGCTAAGCCGGCCCAGGCCACAGTATTGATAATTTTACAACATAAAACGTAAAACATTTGAGTACTTTTTCCACCACTGCTTGCTTATTTCCGTGTGTGTGTGTGTGCGTGCGTGTGCGTGCGTGCGTGTGTGCGTGTGTGTGTGTGTGTGTGTGCGTGTGCGTCCCACCCATCCCGCAGGCTGTACGGCACCCCTCTGAACATCGACCTGTTCCCTGCCCTGATGGCGGAGGACCTGGTCCCCGGCAGCCGCCTGGGGCCCACCCTCATGTGTCTGCTGGCGGCCCAGTTCAAACGCCTAAGAGACGGCGACAGGTACTAAAGATCACATGGATTAAAGTTCTCAGTCACCCACCACGACTGATTTCAGTCTTTTGGATTCCATAGCAGTCGGCATGTGTTCTATAGAAGTGTGTCCTGCGCCAAAAATAGGCTATCTTATCTACACGCGTACAACATGTCGCAGCGCGACGTGTTGTACGCTTGTAGATAGCCTATTTTCGGTTATTAGTTATTTCAGTCTTCCAGAAAACCCTAATGATCTCAGATATGTCATAACCGCAATCGTTAAAGATGGAGTGCCACAAGTTTTGTATTTTTCCAGTTTTTCATGCGTCTATGAGGTGACAGTACTTCATTAGACACCCTGGAGTTGTTTTTATGTGCAATGGTGTATTAACTTTGTATTTCTTCCTGGAGGCTGAACCCTTGACAGTCAAACGGGCCAATGAAGTAAACAGTAATATAGTGACACCACACTATCAGCCCTTCCCCTAACCCCTCCCCCTTTATCATACAACTACAGCTGTGGGTGCGGCTTCAGTTCAGGTGGATCACCACCCATCACCACCAACCAGGCAAACCAGGCATACTTAATGAAAGCATGATTTTAACAAATACTGTACACTTTTTGGAATAAGTTCTTCCCCCTTATATTGTAATAATACCCTGATGATCATGTTTTAGGGTGGAAAAAAATCGTGGCACTCCATCTTTAACGCCGCAATCTAACAATGTCCTCAACTGGTTAGCTGTATGGCTACCAAAACATCATAAGTGTACTGTATTGTGTAAAGTGTGTAGGACACACGGCGCTAGTGTGTGGTGACTCCTTTCACCATGTTTCACAAATTACATATTAGGACATGGCCTAGCAACAATTTTCAGTCGTGAGATTTATTTTTGCTTTAATCCATGAGATCAGAGAGAACAAACCCACCCCCGTCTTCCTTCACAAACGCATAACGTCGCTGTCAGGCTAGAAAACCTCTTATCTCTATATTTTAACTTTTTGTGTTTAGTTTATTTATTTTAACTTTTTTCTGTAATTTAGCGCCCTACTTGATATATCATAACACAGCGTCACACAAAAGCATCCAAAGTAGCTTGTCGCTTTGCGCCGCTTTTCGTGCTTGTGAATCTGCTACTTTTGATGCTTTTGAAATGTAATCCTGAAAAGTAACAGACAGAGACGGAGTCGATAAGATACTTGGATAAAGTAACAGACAGACGGAGTCGATAAGATACTTGGATAAAGTAACAGACAGAGACGGAGTCGATAAGATACTTGGATAAAGTAACAGACAGAGACGGAGTCGATAAGATACTTGGATAAAGTAACAGACAGAGACGGAGTCGATAAGATACTTGGATAAAGTAACAGACAGAGACGGAGTCGATAAGATACTTGGATAAAGTAACAGACAGAGACGGAGTCGATAAGATACTTGGATAAAGTAACAGACAGAGACGGAGTCGATAAGATACTTGGATAAAGTAACAGACAGAGACGGAGTCGATAAGATACTTGGATAAAGTAACAGACAGAGACGGAGTCGATAAGATACTTGGATAAAGTAACAGACAGAGACGGAGTCGATAAGATACTTGGATAAAGTAACAGACAGAGACGGAGTCGATAAGATACTTGGATAAAGTAACAGACAGACGGAGTCGATAAGATACTTGGATAAAGTAACAGACAGAGACGGAGTCGATAAGATACTTGGATAAAGTAACAGACAGAGACGGAGTCGATAAGATACTTGGATAAAGTAACAGACAGAGACGGAGTCGATAAGATACTTGGATAAAGTAACAGACAGAGACGGAGTCGATAAGATACTTGGATAAAGTAACAGACAGAGACGGAGTCGATAAGATACTTGGATAAAGGCATGCAGGGAGGTACTGTATAGACCAGGGGTAGGAAACAGGCGGCCCACGGGCCAATTCTGGCCCCCCAGAAATTGTAATCTGGCCCGTGAGATAATTTGGAGAATATGATTTGTTTTTGGGGGAAATATATATATTTTATACAATATCAGACCGACAGTCTCACATATAGGCTATAATTATGTCACGTAAAGAAGGTTTATTATACTTATTATAATGTACTGATACTCTGTGGTGTGCCTGGGGTGTGAAAGAAGTCTTAATGTTAATTTAAATTGAGATCATTTCAGGAATAGAATAGAATACTGCATTCTGAATCGCAGGGAGAAAAGTTCACAGCGGCAAGATATGGCGCCCGTTTTTCCGGCGTGGGAGGCCGTGGCCGGGTCCGCCCCCCCACCCCTCGGCCGCCAGGGCCAAGCGTGTCGCCAGGGTGGCGAACGCACGAACTTAACAAATTCCCTCCCAGCTAGAATTGTAGAATCGGCCTCAGATCTTAATGGCTAAGGAGAAAAAGCATTTTTTCCACCACTGCTGCCACTACTAACACTGCCGCTGCCTCCCGCTGCGTCCTCCTCAGGTTCTGGTACGAGAACCCGGGCGTGTTCACCCCGGCCCAGCTCACCCAGCTGAAGCAGGCCTCCCTGACCCGGGTGCTGTGCGACAACGGTGACAACATCACGCGCATCCAGCCCGACGTGTTCACCGTGGCCGAGCTGCCGCACGGCTACGGCAGCTGTGACGACATCCCCAGGATCGACCTGCGCATGTGGCAGGACTGCTGCGAAGGTAGGGGGCGACGCCGGGAAATGTTTGTTTTTGCTCGACTGAAAACTACGAGAAAAATATGTCCCGCCGGCTACCTTTACTGTAGCCTCGGAAACCCAGACGTTTTTATTTCCAGGGAGGAAAAAAAGGTCTGGGTCCGAGTCCACTTCAATTCGGCATAGAGTATCACTCACTCTCTGCTGATTTCTGATCGTCTGCACACGCACACATATACACACACACACTCCTCTCTCTCTCTGTCGCTCTAATTAATTAGTCGCATGTCTAGCAGCTGCGCATAGTTTCTCCCGGCGGATCCTGCCGGGAGCTGCCTATGCCATAAAAAGCATAGGTGAGTTCCAGGCTACCTTTACTGTGACTAACTAATATATTGACAATTTCGTTGACAAATAAAAACCCAGACGAAAATGGTAAGGAGGGACTAGTGGAGATAGAAGAGATCCAGTGGAACTAAGGAAAGTCATTTCATGCTTGGTTGTGCACTGGTATCGTGCTCCGGAAATAGCCGATCTGCTATTTAGCTAAGTAAAAAAAAAAAAACAGGGAATACAACGTTGAGTAAAATCTCAACTAAAACATTTCAGAATTTTATTCAAAAGGTTATGAAAAAAACGAAATCAAAATTTGCTGACTGTGTGGAGGGAGGGGATTAAGCAGGGGCCTTCACAATGGGGGTCTGGGACCCCTGGGGGGGGGGGGGGGGGGGGGGTCCTCGGAGTTACTACGCCAAACCACATTTGTGTGATAGGATCTTTGTTTTGTTTCTTTGTTTTTTTACAGGTTGGCTTTGTTACAGGTTGCCCTGCCAAGCAAACCTGTCTATGTACAGACCCTGCAACTAGTCAACACTTATTCAACACTTTCTCCTCATTGGCTGTCCTCTTTAAGGACAACGGTGCATGCAGCGGTGTCACATTTTACTTACCGGAGGTTGTATGAGTTCCAAAGTATGAATGCCTTGTTTATGAACAACAACAACCTGTAGTGACGACGGGTTAGGGTTGGAGTGTTTTGGGTGTGTTTGCTACTCCCAAGTGGGTAAAATGCCTTCTCGTCTCGGGTGGCTCTTAGACAGGGGTGAAAGTGGCTTGAAGTTCTTAACTCTGAGATTTAAATAAGGGACACCTCCCGACAATGTTCGGGTCAATGTTCGGGTCAAACACCCCCAATTTTGAGTCAAATCCCCCAAAAGCATAGAAAACTGCATTTTGGCACTGGGGTCCTTGCAGACTGGACGTGTGTGCAGGGACCTATTGTCAACCTGTGCTTGCTTCTGCTCTCACTTCTCATTGCAGGGTCTCTCTACCCTGGCTGCCTCCTCCTCCCCCTGTGTCTCAAAATGTTTAATCAGCTTCTTCAACTCTCTCTTTTCTCTTAAACATATGAGTAATTGTTTGTTGCATTGCGCTTCGTTTATATTTTGCATTCTTCAACAAAGGTTGCTGGTAGCCTATTCATTTCCCTTCGCGTTTGTGTTCCTTCCAGAAAATATGTGTGATTTGAACCAATCAGAACTAACTATGAGAGTGTGTCAGTTTGTCAGCCAACAAGAAACATGTTTCGAATGTTGGTTCGTTGTAGAGCCCGCCTACTCGGCGTGCGCACGCTTATCCGCCACACCAAAAGTCTGACATGCGCAAATCACCCGTTGCTCCCGACATGTGTTGCGCCTACTCTATCCGGTGTCTTTTTTTTGCACACATCATAGGCACGGAAAAAAGGCCGTTTCCATTTCCACTCTATACCGGATCTCAAACCTGCAAAGTGTACTGGTCCTGTTTTGTTGCGCGAGCACGCATGCGCACATTGACGCAAGTCGTGTGAGCAGCGACTGCATGATTAAACGTCTCTCTCCGTGCCGTGGTGCAGTAAATAAACAAGACCGGATTTACGCTGACTGACACCAACACACTGGAACAATTCAGAAGCACTTTATTAGAAAACTCAACTAATAACACTTGTGTGTGTGTGTGTGTGTTAATCAGACGTTAGTAGATTATGTTTTCTTCTTGGACATGCATTTTTGGCTCAGTGGCAGGTTATTTAATACGGGATTTTGACAACTCCGGAACCTTCCGGCCGGCGTTCACCCCTGAATGACCCATATTAACTTACAGCTCAATGTGTTAGCAGAATAGTATCCCCATTCCCCGCACACCAATGTATTAGAAGGCAAAACACAAGTTGAGCCAAGCACTCTTATTAAATCCTGGTCAATAAGCGAACTGTGTCTGGAGGAACACATGACAAAACAACAGCTGATTGAGGCTCTGATTTAGGCTAATCACAATGTCATTATCATATGGAATGTGGCCGATCAAGACATATTCACATGAATAGCCTAATTTACATCTGAAGAATGAATACATTTGCTTGCTTTGCTTACGGCTGTCCATCGATTTCGATGACGACGTTGCGCCAAGAGCGGGTTATTAAGGGGGTGTTGCGTTTGTGCCAATGCGTGACCCTCATGGTTTGCCACATGTGGGACAGTTGAAGTCCACACATGAGAGGGAAGGGGGCTTCAGCACGCTGGTGTCGCTGTACAGTATGTGTTGCTGTTTTCTCCTCTCTGCGGTCTGATCCTGTGTGTGCAATGCTGCCCTCGTGACTGAGACGCGCCAGGTGTGGCGATCAGCAGCCAGGTCCTCCAGTGCAGAGAATACATTTTACCAGTCTACTGAACAGCCCCAGCCGAGCCCGCCTCACCATGGCCTTACGTACGTTTACAGCTATACTTCATGTTGTGCAGGAACAAGCCTACACTAATTTACGTGCATTCTGTATTTTTCAACATAAATGTTTAAATTTCCTTACTTTGGATTTGTGAAAATCACTTTAACCCCCTTATTGCCCTTGACGTTATTGACGCAATTAATCCCCCACTACCGTTGACGTAATGCAATTTCTTAACTTTTTTATTTTTATGTTTTTTAGTTTACACAAAAAATAATTGGCATTCAAATATGTCGTCTAGAGCTGGCAGAAGGCACTGAAAAGCTGCTATTAGGGGTGGCTTAAGGTCTATTCATCACCTTTTAAAGGAGCATTCAGTGATTTGAGTGATCATGATTGGAGGAAGGCCCCTCTCATCCTGATTGGATGAAGGCTTTGCCACCCGCCACCAAAACTGAAACTAGGGTTTTTTGACCCCAGAGGCTCACTGGGGACAGGGAGGAACTCCTTATATGGTCAGCACACTCTATAGTAGGGAGGATTATCCAGAAAAAAAGAAAAAATAAGTGATATTTAGATTAAGTCAAATCACTGAATATACCTTTAAGCTGATAAGGTCACCCCCGAAAAACTACAATATGACGTCACGCTGCGGTGGTAAGCGACTCACCGCTCACCCGAACACGTCTCTCTTGTTTTTACTATAACCGCCGTTTCGGTGACCACCTTATCGACTAAAACTGGAGTATGAATAGGCCTTCACTGTCTTGTTTACTGCAAAATGTTATACATGTCGGTTCAATAAAGTTTTCCTCCTTTTAACATTAAGTGTGCCCGGATCTCCTCTTTGCTCTATATCGATGTGTTATCCCGATTGATCCCAGGAGCACCTTTTTACTATTTTTACATTTTTTATACCTGCACACCTCCTGAGCACCTGGTTGCCTCCTTGCCTCCTTGCCAAAATGTTATTGCTCGACTCCTAAAATAAAAACCTCTACAAAAACGTTCCCTCTTATATGATGTTGTGTCTTGCACAAAATGCTCTTCCATCTTTACATGCAACTCCACTTCAACATGTTTGCCAATACTGTACATGGCTGCTTTCTATGCCTCTTTCTCCTCACCTCTCTCTCCCTGAGTCCCCCCACTCTGGCAAACACACAGAGACAAACACCAACATCCCTACATTACGACTACCACACGCGTGATTTCTTTCTACGTCCGTGATTAGACATGGTAACGCCCCGCCTGCCTCTGATTGGCCTACCGACACTGCCCGTCTTGCCTGTCCTCCGAGATGCAAGGGTACTCCGTGGTGGGAAATAATACAAGTACAAGAGAATGGCAACACGCGACAGTAACTTGTAACTTTAATTTTTGTAGAAGAGGCAAACCAATATTGTTTGTACCGTTTGCTTTGAATTAATAATTGATTGAACGACTATGATTTGATTTGGCTGTCTAATAGTACTAATACTAAAAAGATAAAGATCAAGGGAAAAGAGACCTTTTTACAGTACAATAATGTTTCAAGTGTACACATGTAGATGTATGCAAATAAACAGGCCAGCGGCATAAACAATATTAGTTTGCCTCTTCTACAAAAAATAAAAGTTACTGTCGCGCGTGTCATTCATTATTATTATTTATTTATTTATTTCCTCGCCTCGCCTCACCCAGGCTTTCCACCACCACCTCAGAGGCAGGCGGGGCGTTACCATGTCTAATCACGGACGTAGAAAGACATCACGCCTACCACACACACACACACACACACACGTGGGCAGGCAGGCAGGCACTAATTTTCTTTATATTGGTAGCCAACCTGTTTATGTCATTTCATGTCAGTCTTGTTTTTACATAAATCACTTCCAGAAAGAGGTTTGGTACAGTATAGAGGGGAAAAGGAGCAGACCTAGTACAGAAGAGAGCCAACAGTCAAGTATAACATTATTTCATACAGAAGGATGGTCTTCCTGCTGGGACTGTCGCACCTCCAACGGAGGGTTTAAGTGGTTAAATGTGTAAACAAATAAACCAAAAACCAAATTTAGCTATGAAGCTATTTATGAACCCTTATGTACTGTAGTGGGAGTCCCTGTGTCATTTCTCTCTCTCTCTCACTCTCTCTCTCTCAGCTAAGGGGTCCTTGTTGGCATGAAAAACATTGAAGACCCCTGGAATAAAGAACCAAAGAATGTTTTGTGGTACTACATCACAAACGGTGCTGCGAGTTGTCAGCGAAAACTGCATGATCTGTTGGTCTTGCAATATTTCTGTGGTTTTAGAGAACACAAAATTGACAGTGAAACCGCTGTTACTCTAATGCCTCTCTCTACTCAATAGACACTCCTGTCATAATTCTCTCATCACTCAATGACACACAACCTTTTTGCTATGCCAAGAGAACACGCTGTGTAAGCAGGACAAAAACAACAACAAGGGAATTACCTGACATCTTATAATATACACTGGCTCTTACAGAACCAAGTACTACTGGAAATACACTGGCTCTTACAGAACCAAGTACTACTGGAAATACACTGGCTCTTACAGAACCAAGTACTACTGGAAATACACTGGCTCTTACAGAACCAAGTACTACTGGAAATACACTGGCTCTTACAGAACCAAGTACTACTGGAAATACACTGGCTCTTACAGAACCAAGTACTACTGGAAATACACTGGCTCTTACAGAACCAAGTACTACTGGAAATACACTGGCTCTTACAGAACCAAGTACTACTGGAAAGACTTTGTAAGTTGCAGTGGTGGAAAGTAACTAAGTACATGAACTTAAGCACAATTTTGAGGTGTTTGTACTTTTCTTTGGTATTTCTAATTTCCAATACTTTTACTTCTACTCCACTGCATCTCCGAACCAAATATTCCACTACAATTATTTGAAAACTTTAGTTACTAGTTACTTGATAGATTGTAGATTGTGATTATTATTACAAAACATACATTAACCACTTCAACCTTATACATTTCGTCCATTTGAAAATAGCAGATCTACAAGCTCACAATGCGTCGTGATGCGACGCATTGTGAGCGCATTGACGCATTTTGAGCGATTGTGAGCGATGCGATGCATTGTGAGCGTGTAGATCTGCTATTTTCAAAACTTTCTTTATATATTTGAAAACTTCAAATGGGACATTCTGCGTAACGAGTACTTTCTACTTTTGTACTTTAAGTACATTTCAATGCCAATACTTGTAACAGAGTATAGCTACATTGCAGTATTAGTACTTTTACTCAAGTAAAACATGCGAGTACCTTTTTCCACCACTGGTAAGATGTGAACTATACAGTATTCTCACCTTGTGTTTTCCGCTGATTAAACACATTCTCTCAAATTCAGCCCAGGGTAAAAACTATCCCAAGGGTTGTTATATACCATACACAAGGAAGCATGTGAGATCTGCCCCGGCACTTAACCCATTCAGGCCTGACGTCGAAATAAAAAAAACGTTCGCTCTGAAAAAATATATATTCAAAGATTTGTGCCGCATTTTTATGATTTTTCAAAAATAGCAGACCTACAAGTTCATAGCGCGCCACTCGGTGGCGCGCTATGAGCTTGTAGATCTGCTATTTTTCAATAGCTAAAGTATAACATAATGCTTAGTTAAAACACCAAAAGGGGTTCCCGCCCCAAAATGGGTTAAAAGCTATAATATGACACAGATGCGTTCCAGGTCTCAATGGATTAACAAACACGACGATGGCAGCTGTCATCATTATCGGCATGAAAGCAGCTTGCCTGTACATGAAACCCGGAATGAGAGAAATGAGACAGAGGCAGAGAAATGAAAGAATAAACATTTCCTCAGGCTCCTGATCCTTTGCTCTGAGTGGAATGGGAGCTTGGCGCTTTGGAGCGCTTGTTTACTCTCTTGGCCTGGAGAAAGACAAGGCCCCCCCTCTGCCTCGAGAAAGACAAGGCCCCCCCTCTGCCGGTCGGATGTCAGAATTGGGACCATATAAATCCAGGCAGCACTATACCGTACGCCGCTGAAGGTAAAATCTCAAGCATCTGAGGAAACGTTAATTGTCTGAACTGTACATATCTACATAATTATCTACCAGTGGCGTGCACAGATAGACACTAGGGGGTGCTAGAGGGGGTGCCTTTTGGCAATGTTCCCCTTTTCTTTTCTTTTTTCCTTTTTTTGTAGTGTACACTGTACACTTGTACAGTATGTGGACCATGGTGACATTGATCAATTCTTGATAAAAAGCTTCTAATATATTATTTAGGCCCCACAATCTATAAATCTCACACTATTAAGGCAACCGGCCGGTTCCACGCGCTACACAAGGTGCCCTTTTTTTCACGTGAGCACCTGCCCCTCTAAATGTCTGTGCACGCCACTGTTATCTATACGTATGTAGGTGGTAAGCGACATTATATGGAGTTAAGGCCTGGATGTTTGCATGTTCCTAGAAAAGAATACCAGCACTCACCTTATATCCAATAGGATTCTTGTTTTGAAACCTGAAATAAAACAAGAATCCTATTGGATATAAAGTGAGTGCTGGGATTCTTTTCTATGGACTGTCTCTACCTGAACCGTGCACCCGCTACATTATTACGTTGAATTACTGCTTGCTTCCTCTCTTCTCTTCATGTTTGCATGTTCCGCCACTGCGTGCCGCTGACAAAGCCAACAGGAGGGTGGTGCTTGGGTAACGTCTGCCCACCACCACAGGAGTCTGGGGTGACTAACGGTTTGCAACAACTACAGTGGTGCGGTTATTTACAGGGATGCTAAAAGGATAAAACAAACAGCCCTGAAGGCTTGTTTCCATTGTGCTCCTATGTGTTAAATTCAGCAAGACGTTTAAAGAGATATATACGTTCAAGAAATCATCAACACTAGGAGTATACACAAGTATATACAGAAAATAATGTTGGGGGGGGGGGCAATTTCTGGTGTCGAGCGTAGAAGGTGCTCTTTTAATGTCTGTTCTGATGGAGGGTAGGGACTCATTACCAGGGCCGTGCAGAGAGCACTAGGGGGGCAGGGGCTCAAACTCCAAAAAAGGGCACATGTGTGGGCGCGCGTAGCGCGCGCCGAATTTTGGGGGTGGTCTTTTTGTGGAGTCCTTCCCTTGTGCCATTTCATGTCATTGGACAGTAAAATAAGCAATGTTCTCATTAGTCTGAAACTAAAACTGACTGATGGCAGATTAAAAGATAATTCATTATGATAGTGGCATTTATCATTACTTGTCAAATGTTCGTGTTGAAGGGCCAATGGCACTTATTGGCCCCCCACACAAGCCCTTATTGGCCTCCCACATAAGCCCTTATTTGCCCCCCACACAAGCCCTTATTGGCCTCCCACATAAGGCCTTATTTGCCCCCCACACAAGCCCTTATTGGTCCCCCACACAAGCCCGTATGGCCTCCCACACAAGCCCTTATTTTCCCCCCACACAAGCCCTTATTGGTCCCCCACACAAGCCCTTATTGGTCCCCCACACAAGCCCTTATTGGTCCCCCACACAAGCCCTTATTGGTCCCCCACACAAGCCCTTATTTTCCCCCCACACAAGCCCTTATTTTCCCCCCACACAAGCCCTTATTTGCCCCCCACACAAGCCCGTATTGGCCTCCCACACAAGCCCTTATTTGCCCCCCACACAAGCCCTTATTTGCCCCCCACACAAGCCCTTATTTGCCCCCCACACAAGCCCTTATTGCCCCCCCACACAAGCCCTTATTGGCCCCCCACACAAGGCCTTATTTGCCCCCCACATAAGCCCTTATTGGTCCCCCACACAAGCCCTTGTTTTCCCCCCACACAAGCCCTTATTGGCCCCCCACAAGCCCTTATTGCCCCCCCACATAAGCCCTTATTGGCCCCCCACAAGCCTTTATTGGCCCCCACATAAGCTCGTATTGGGCCCCCACACCACCACCCCCCCCACACACATCTCCTTGTGTGGCAAATAATAAATGCCATTTCCCTCAAAAATTAAAAATAAATACAAAAAATAAAACTTTTTTTATTTTATTTTTTTGAGAAAGGGCACTTTCTGCAAAAGGGCAGGTGCTCAAGCCCCCCTAGCCCCCCCCTCTGCACGTGCCTGCTCATTACATTATATGGAGTTAAGGCCTGGATGTTTGCATGTTCCTAGAAAAGAATACCAGCACTCACCTTATATCCAATAGGATTCTTGTTTTGAAACCTGAAATAAAACAAGAATCCTATTGGATATAAAGTGAGTGCTGGAATTATTTTCTATGGACTGTCTCTACCTGAACCGTGCACCCGCTACATTATTACGTTGAATTACTCAACTTGCTTGCTTCCTCTCTTCTCTTCATGTTTGCATGTTCCGCCACTGCGTGCCGTTGACAAAGCCAACAGGAGGGTGGTGCTTGGGTAACGTCTGCCCACCACCGCAGGAGTCTGGGGTGACTAACGGTTTGCAACAACTACAGTGGTGCGGTTATTTACAGGGATGCTAAAAGGATCAAACAAACAGCCCTGCAGGCAAAGCAAAGCAAAGTTACTATATTTACCCAGGGTAACTGGACTAAGCATCAGATACTTGTTTACAGCCAGGCCCTGCTCATAGAACATTTCATGGTAGTGGTTCAATGCCTTGCTCAAGGGCACTTCAGCGGTGGTAATTTTAACGTGCCGGTCCGGGGATACGAACTGGCGACCTTCCGGTATCAAGACCGCTCCGCAAACCGTTCGGCCACCGCTGCCACTAACTTGTCATCAACACTAGGAGTATATACAGAAAATATTGTTGGGGGGGGGGGGGGCAATCTCTGGTGTCAAGTGTAGAAGGTCTTTTAATGTCTGTTTTGATGGAGGGTAGGGACTCAGACTTTTTGATGGCTGTTGGTAGGGCATTCCACATTTTGGTGGCATTACAGTAGAACATGGGGGTTGCCATTGCAGGCAAGAATACAGTTAGACCGTAGTGTAATGCTTGGGATTTATCCTTTGCTTGAGACTGAGAGAGTTTTTCATGCTTTCACGAGGTGCTTAATATTTCTCCTGACTCTCAAACGCTTGTAATTGCTCCAGAGTTTTGTGGGTGGCTGATTGAGAATACTGGGCCTTTGTCCGTCCGTGGTGGTTATTAGGCATAACGTGGTGATTTTTACTGCCTACTACTGTGAAACCACAGTCTCCACAATCTACCTTTTCCATTGGATCACTGGTGAAGTCATTCATTCAGTAGGCTAGTGAGTGAAAAACAGCATTCAGTTGACATGGCTTCTAAGTAGCACTAAACACGCCCCACGTTTTACCTCCCAATACTTAAGTATTAAAGTGTAAGTATTTGTGTAATGGGATCCTATCCTAACCACTGGTGCTACCACTACATTTTGCATAATTATTATATAATATCATTATATATAATGTATATTAATATTATAATTATAATTATTATAGTGTTGGCCAATGCTGAATTATTTTGCCAGTGTTAAATTGCAAACATTACTTTTTTATAACCCTCCTATTAAAACAAAAACAAAGCTCATAATGGGCAGCAGTGGCTCATGGGTAGAGTGGCCAGTAGAGCGGCCGGATGGGAACCGTGAGGTTCCCAGTTCGATCCCGGGCTCCCCCAGAGTTAGTGTCGAAGTGTCCTTGAGCAAGACTCTGAAGCCCTAATTGGTCCCGATGTGGAGCTGGTGCCTTGCATGGTTACCTCCGCCATCGGTGTATGAATGTGTGTGTGAATGTAATCTATGTAAAGCGCCTTGGATAAAGCCCCTATATAAATGCACAATTTACCATTTACAATGTGTTGCGAACTTGCGATGTAATGCGCCGTGAGCTTGTAAATCCGGTTGAAACACTGGGTTGAAAGTGGTTTAGCAAGAAGTGAGTGATTTGGAGCAATCCGCACACTGTCCATCTGGAGGCAGTTTGGGATGTAGTGTTCATTGTTCAATCAACAGGGTTCCAAGCATTAGGATGTAGTGTTCATTGTTCAGTAAACACGGTTCCAAACATGAAATGGAACTACGTTTTGAGAGGGATTGTTCGGCCGGGAACACAACACAATGTGGCCATGCAGCAATGACAGCTGTGCTGAGTGTCAACTGTGAAATGGACGTTACAGGGTTCTCAAGCTCCAGTGCTGTAGAAGAAACCTTCTTGATTCTTAAGATTGTATAAACCCATTAAGACCTGAAATCAGATCCTACAAAATGTCTTTAAATTATGACAGAGTTCTGAAAGAAAAACGATATTTCTGTGTCGGTGCTGCTCAAACAATTTCATGTCAAGGACCCCAAAAATTATATGTAATTGGCCACCAACCCCCATCTGAAAATATGTTTTTCCAGGGACCCCCAAGAAGCTAATATTCGAGTTAAAATGTTTGGTGCTGTGCTATGAGTTTGTACATACTGTATGCTATTTCTCAACAGCTAAAGTTTCAAATTGTTGTTAAAGTGGTTAAAAGCTAAGGCGTTCCTGACCTAATTGGGTTCAAAAGGAGTAAAACTCCTCCCCACTTGTTGATCGTCTGAGAGCTACTGTAGTGACAGTATTTTCAGACACGGTAAACAGGGGGTGCATCATCTCTTGAATTGTTCTCGTTTCATCCGTCATGCTGACCCCAGTGTTTGAAGATTCAGGATATCGCTTAGCCACAATAACACTGGCGGGGAAATTTGCAGGGTGTGTGTGTGTGTGTGTGTGTGTGTGTGTGTGTGTGTGTGTGTGTGTGTGTGTGTGTGTGTGTGTGTGTGTGTGTGTGTGTGTGTGTGTGTGTGTGTGTGTGTGTGTGTGTGTGTGTGTGTGTGTGTGTGTGTGTGTGTGTGTGTGTGTGTGTGTGTGTGTGTGTGTGTGTGTGTGTGTGTGCGTGCACGCGCATACCTTTGTCTGTGTCAGCATGAGGTAAAGCATGTCTTGTTGTCTTTAGATATGCTGTGCGTGTGTGTGTGTATTTTATGGCCTGTTGCCTGGCAAATCAAAGACATTCTGAGAAAAAGGAAAAGCAGCAGCAGCAGGATTTAAGCATTCTACATTTAAAGATGCCTGCTAGCCCAGTGTAGCCTTCCTAATTACGGGGCCCACTCCCCAGCCACTGTCCTGTGTCGGGGGGGGGGGCTTTTGATGCTCGTCACTACCTCACCATGACCCAAATGTGTGTGTGCGAGCGTGTGTGTGTGTCTTTACTTATTACTATGCATGTGCATGTGAAGGACATTATGTCCAATGAAAAGGAAGGGATGTCCGCACACTGTTTCACTGCTCCCAGGAAAATTCTTTATTTCTTGAACAACGTTTCGACCCTTGTGGGTCTTCGTCAGGTACAAAACATCAAGAGGCGTATTCTATACAACAGCAGGTCAACAAGGAACAAGCTCTGTTGCAATGAGGAAAATCAAGCAAGACACGCCCACCACATCTGAAAGGATGAGGCTGCAATCAGCATATAGGGCATGTCAAGCTAAGGACTCTATTTATATTGAAAATATTGGCTCTAAGGCCAACTCTTTAGAACCCAAAAGGAAAGTATAAAGGTGCAGACAAAATTAAAAGTATAAGCTGCAAACCAATAAAAACATTGCAAATGATAAAAAATACTGCCTACAGGATGAGACCATAATATAATAGCAAAACATATAGTAGGGTACTGCAATTACAACCAGCTCAGTGGCCTTGTGGTTAGAGTGTCCGCCCTGAGACTGGGAGGTCGGGGGTTCAATCCCTAGCCGGGTCATACCAAAGACTCTAAAAATGGGACCCAGTGCCTCCCTGCTTGACACTCAGCATCAAGGGTTGGATTGGGGGTAAGTCCCTGCGACATACTAGCGTCATGTCCAGGGGGTGTACTTGTACATCAAGCTGCCTCACGCTACAGAAACAGGAGATAGGCTCCTGCACTATGGGCCTCATGGCTCGGCAAGGCTACTTACTTACTGCAATTACAGTACAAAATAATGAGGACATAACATAAGGACAACAACAATGGCAATAACAACAGTATACACAAAAGTTAAAAGGATAAAACATAAAAAGAAAGAATTAACCCAGAAATGGTTTGACATCAAATTCCTCATTCAGCCCTTGAGGAGCCATAGTGTTGAGTGTATAAATATAAAAAGCTTCACATTGAAGTAGGAGTCGATTGTGGTCACCACCCCGAGGGGGGTCTCTCCACTTTCTCAATGCCCCAGTATTTTAAAGAGGAAATATTGTTCCCCATTTTTTTAAAGGTATATTCAGTGATTTCGCTTCATTCAAATATCACTTATTTTTTCTTTTTATATTGATAATTCGCCCTACTATAGAGTGTGCTGACCATATAAGGAGTTCCTCCCTGTCCCCAGTGAGCCCCTGGGGTCAAAAAACCCTAGTTTCAGTTTTGGTGGCGGGTGGCAAAGCCTTCATCCAATCAGGATGAGAGGGGCCTTCCTCCAATCATGTGTGGGGGCGGGCCTTGGTGCTTGGAGCGTGTGCATGTGCACATTTTGTTACCGGGGCGGACTGGGTGGTTTACCAAATCACCCAAATCACTGAATGCTCCTTTAAAGGACATTATGTCACCATAACGCTAGTTGAGTTTGAGAAGTAGACATTTCTCTTGGCTGTCACAAGAGACATGGTTGTTTTATGCTTACACATACTTTTAGATTTAAGGTTTAATTAGGAGATAATTCAAGTTGGGGTTTAGGAGTCATTTAGAGGTTAGGGTTGGAGTTATGCCTGGTTTGTGCATAGTTGTGCACCGAAATGAGCCCATATACAAGATCACAACGCATTGCATTGCGACGCGTCGTGAGCTTGTAGACACCCCCGAGTGTGTGCGTGCATGTGTACTGTACATGCATGTGTTCCTATTACTATACTCGTGAGGACCTAATATCCACATAAGTAGTAGAGCTCACAACGAGGTGTGAGCAGGTCCTCACAAAAATAGTAATACAAACGTGTGTGCGTCTCTTGTGGCACATTTAGGAACAGCGATTGTGTGATGAGTGAGCGCGGTGTAGGAATGAAGCCTCGCGGCAGCGCCAGCCTCCTCCTCCTCCTCCTCCTCCTCCTCCGCTCCCAGCGCTTTGAAGTGGGATGAGAGCGAGCGCTGCGGAGATGGCAGGCAACGCTGGGCTGGCAGCGCTCTGCCTCGTTATGCCCCGCTAGCCGCTCTATGACACGCTCCGCTTCCTCCTCTGTCCTGTTCTCTGTGGGCTTTTAATCTGGGATGATCAGCGTTGCTCTTTGACAAAGAACAAACATCACCCTATACGTGCCGGAGGGCACGGACCACTTAGATCAGAGCAGTGGTTCTCAAACTTTTTCATGTTAACGACCCCCAAATGAAAATGCTTCGTGCCAGGGACCCCCCAGAAGAGAGGATTTGTGTAAAAAGAAAAGAAAAGGGGGGAAAAAATGTAATGTTCCAAACACTATGATCAAAAACAGCAGTACAAGCTTGCACTGCGGCACAAAGTGAAACACTGTGAGGTTGTAGATCTCCTATTTTTGAATAGCCAACATATTAATGAATAAATAGGTCAAAGTGATTGCGATCGCTGTATTAACAAACTTAGCTGGGGACCCCCGGGAAGACTTCAAGGACCCCTGGGGGTCCCTGGACCCCACTTTAAGAACCACTGTCTTAGATTGTGCTATTATGGAGTTCTTATGTTGTTTATACTGGATTATTATTATTATTGTACCTTTTGCCATTGGCAGTGATTATATTGTTGTTGTCGGGCATACACTTTGTACTGTATCTCCATGTGATGAGTTGTGAGCTTGTAGATCTGCAATTTGAGCAATTGTTGGTGTGAAAGTGAAAGTTGTTAAGTGTGAGTAGTATTTTAGTAGAGCTTGTCACTAAATAATAACTAAATCAGATTCATTGGAACACAGGTTAATTTCCTGAAATGGAATGATTTTGGACATACAAAGTTCCCTTCCCACCCAAGAACAATGATATGTGATCATAATACACCATTGGATATATAATAGAATTATACCATACTCGCAGTTTTCTGAACTTCTCTCCTCTTCATGCACACTCCTTACTGCTTCCAAAGATAACATACCTGAGAGGTTTACCGTAGCTGCCGTTCTACTTGTATAGAGGGTATGCGCATGCTTAAAGTGAATGGCACATCGAGTGGCAAATCGAATGGCAAAGCAACATGCAAAGTGAGTTTAGCATTGTTTAACGTTGTTTAATGCAATCAGATAGGACTTCTCCGTTTGGATGCAGGGGCTGTCAAGGCCAGAAAGTAGTTTTTTGACACTCAGTAAGTCAGTAGGCCTTCCTGCATAACT